>NC_090653.1:63977594-64277594 GCF_040937935.1 Hyperolius riggenbachi | reverse complement strand
AGTTAATGTCAACTCAAATAACAATAAAGATTCGGTATAAAGTGTAATCAAAATATAAAGATACTTTATTATCAAAATTTGGGATTGGGGATGTGGTAATTAAAAACTATGGAAGGAAGTTTGCGGAGTCAACATATGCAATATATATGGCCAGCCATACACTCCAATAGACCACACACTACATCCACTCATGCATACCCCCATACAGCCTAATAAATCTCAGCGCTGAGTTACTTATCACAGGAGGATCCTAGAGCAAAGTCCATAAGACTACTGACGTCTCTTCAAGGTTAGTAACATACAGATGGTTAGTTGTAATCCATATGGAAGTTCATTATATATATATATATATACGGGACAGCTGTTGGCAAGCTTCAACAATGATCGGGGATGCATGCACAGCGTAATAATATAATGGATAGATCTCACCAATATCGCCAATGTCTCATAGAACCTCCGCAGCGCTGCTTCCCACTGCTGCTATACTGATGGGGAATGCATGTTCATCTTCGGGGGCCCCCCTTCCACCAGGTCGCCATATATATGGAGCTGTTAGCAGGGCGCAGCGTGGAGCTCGGGCTGGCTGGCGTCCCAGCTCAATGCAGATGCCGATCTTCCACGAACTTCCGTGTTGGAGCGCCCGTCCTACTGCCCGCAGAGGCTCCTGGGTAGGGTAGTTCCCTGGAATAAAATGTACACCCGCATCCAAACAATGCAATACTGGTCTATGGAGAAATTTAAGCTTCCATCATAGTTTTGCATGCAAAAATATAATATACTGGACATCTGCACCAACGTTGAGGTAAATCTCCAGAGCAGATGTCCTAACACTAAACTGACCTAAGTTAAAAGCAAATGTCTTTACCCTGGCAGCAGCTATGCTAAAATGTGTAACTTACATTCAATACAGACAGCAGAAAACAGAGCAAGCGCTCACCAACATGGGCTACAACTGAATGACTCATCACCTCATATGCACCGCTTAAATAGCTCAAATGCACACTCAGCAATCAGACAGATGCAAAACATATGCAAAACTAAATACTTACCATGCCAAACAGGATAGCACAATGGGTGCTGCTAGCCTGGTAGTTACAGAACTGTGGAAACAAAATATAGGTAGAAGGCTGCGCATCCCTGACCCAATACTGTACAATTGAATGGTTAATCGATGTGGCGCACACCGCCCCCCCTGGACTAAAATGTACGCCCGCATCCAAACAATTTTGTATTGCATTGTTTGGATGCGGGCGTACATTTTAGTCCAGGGGGGGCGGTGTGCGCCACAGCGATTAACCATTCAATTGTACAGTATTGGGTCAGGGATGCGCAGCCTTCTACCTATATTTTGTACCCATAGTAGGTAGCCAGCCTGCTCCTCTGTGGCCGCCGATTGTCTTACCTCCTGAGCCGGTAGCAGCTTCCTCTAGGATAGTCCCCGCCCCCTCTCACCTCCGTCATAGAGCTCAGATCAGCGGCTACCCACTGCGCCACATGAAGGAACAGGAGAGCGGTTTCCCTGGTAACGGCGTACATACAGGAAGTACTTCCTGTATATGCGTCACTACAGGGAGCCACTCCCCTGTTCCTTCACGCAGCGCAGTGGTTAGCCGCTGATCTGCGCTCTAGGGGGGCGGAGACTAGCCTAGAGGAAGCGGCCACCGGCTCAGAAGGTAAGACGATCGGCAGCTGTGGGGAGGGAGGGGGGCAGGATGACGCTCAAGCGACCATGCCACCTGATGAACTAGTTTCACTTGGCGTCATGGATCGGCCCTCCCCTTGCTATACAAACTTTTCTGTATAGTACCCAAGTGCCCTAATATTACCCCTTTTGTTGATAAATAAGGCTTTGTTTTTTTAAAGGGTACTTGATGTGAAGGCAAAAAAGAAAAATCATCACTTAAAAGGAACCTGAGATGAAAGACATATGGAGGCTTCCATATTTATTTCCTTTTAAACACCAGTTGCCTGGCTGTCCTGCTGATGGCTGAACTCGTGTCTAAATTATACAACCATGCAGCTAATCCAGTCAGACTTGAGTCAGAGGCATGCATGATCTGCATGCTTGTCTATGGCTAAAAGTATTAGAGGCGTGTCTCTGCGTCCCATGTCCGTGTGTGTCCCTGCTTTGTGCTACTACACATGTACCGCGGGGAAAGCCACTGTTGGGACAGGAGCAGGACAACCAGGGGGCCGGGCGTGTGCGCATGGGCGTCCACACATATGGCAAAATAGGGCATGCGCCACCCCCTGGCCAGCTGCTGCCTCCCCCTAGCCACCTGAACCCGGAGGTTTCAAGCTGCCAGTCAGGGACAGCTCTCAGGGGGACAGTCTCTCAGCGCATTGCCGGACATACAGCTGTGCAGCCTATGGGGCCACTCAAGTTCCCTTTCTTGAAGTGCCCATCAGTAACGCCAGTGTTTTTTTTTGTTTTGTTTTTACTGTATTTTTACCCCTCATGGTGTTGTCCTCAGTTGTGCCGCCCTGCCCCCTCTATTTCCTGGCTGCTTCAATGACGCGCTTGAGCGTCTTCTCACTGCCAGGAGATTTGACTTGAGAGCCTGCGAGTGTCTGCGGAGCCAAAGGGACAGAGCAGGACCAGAGCTTTCACACAGACTGGGAAAAGTAAGTAAACAGTCAGCTGCAATATAACATAGATAAGCTGACATGCAAGTGTCTGAGGAATGCGTTGTCCCAGCCTGTCTGATTTATGTTCTCTTTAGTTGTCCCTCAGGGCCCTTTTCCACTAGCGCGTTTGCGCTAGCTGAATCGCAAAACCGCAAACCGCTAGCGATTTTACAATCGCTACGGTTTGCTTTTTAACATAGGAATCGCGGTAGGTCATTTCCACTACCGCGATTCGTTTTTTACTTGATCGCGATCGCGCCGCGGAGCGACTTTTGCCGCGATTTTGCTATGCAGTGCATAGCATAGCAAAATCGCGGCCGCAAACGTCGGGAAAACGGTGGAATTGCGATTCAGCAATCGCTAGCGTTCAGCGCGAACGCTAGCGACTGCTAGTGGAAAAGGGCCCTCAGTCAGACCACGCTTGACTTGTTTTCTCTCCCATCTTGCCCTCAAATAATGTATTTTGTTTCATCTCTCTTCTCTTCTCTTCCTGTCTTCTGTGCTCTGTCTCTCCCTCTCTCTGTACAGAGTAAATTGTCTTGTCACTAAGGGCCATATGCAATTCACTTTTTCACCTGAGTTTTCTCCTAGGAGATAATATTTCATCTTCAAATTAAAATAACTTTTCAGCACTTTTCAACTAAAAAAGTACCAAAAAGTAAATGAAAAAGTACTATCACAATTATTTTGAGCATTTTCTTTCTTTCTGATGGCTTAAAATGCATTTTATTGATACATTTAAAAATATCACCCAGGAGAAAACTCAGGAGAAAAAGTTAATTGCATATGGCCCTAAGTGTTCGTCAGAAGGTCTCACAACCTAATCCCAACCACAGTCATTTGTCTATATATTGTGTAGTGTATGTATCACAGTCTAGGGCCAATTTACTTATCTGTATGTTTTTGGAATATGTGAGGAAACCGGAGTGCCCAGAGCAAACCCACACATTCTGCTGTCTGCCTCTCTCTCTCTGCCTTTCTGCTGTCTCTCTCTCTGTCTCTTTGCCTTTCTGCTGTCTCTGTCTCTCTGACTTTCTCCTGTCACTCTCTGCCTTTCAACTCTCTCTCAGCCTTTTGGATGTCCCTTTCTGCTGTCTCTCTCGCTGCCTTTCTGCTGTCTCTCTTTCTCTGCCTCTCATCTCTCTCTCTCTCTGCCTTTCTGCTGTCTCTTTCTCTCTGCCTTTCTGCTGTCTTACTCTCTGCCTTTCTGCTGTCTCTCTTTCTCTGCCTCTCAGCTCTCGCTCTCTCTCTCTGCCTTTCTGCTGTCTCTTTCTCTCTGCATTTCTGCTGTCTCTTTCTCTCTGCCTTTCTGCTGTCTCTCTTTCTCTGCCTCTCAGCTCTCTCTCTCTCTCTGCCTTTCTGCTGTCTCTTTCTCTCTGCCTTTCTGCTGTCTCTCTTTCTGCCTTTCTGCTGGCTCTTTCTCTCTGCCTTTCTGCTATCTCTCTTTCTCTGCCTCTCAGCTATCTCTCTCTCTGCTGTTCTGCTGTCTCTTTCTCTGCCTCTCAGCTCTCTCTCTCTCTCTCTCTCTCTGCCGTTCTGCTGTCTATTTCTCTCTGCCTTTCTGCTATCTCCTTTTCTCTGCCACTCAGCTCTCTCTATCTGTCTTTCTGCTGTCTCTTTCTCTCTGCCTTTCTGCTGTCTCTCTTCCTCTGCCTCTCAGCTCTCTCTCTGCCTTTCTACTGTCTCTTTCTCTCTGCCTTTCTGATGTCTCTCTTTCGCTGCCTTTCTGCTGTCTTTCTCTCTCTCTGCCTTTTTGCTGTCTCTTTCTCGGCCTTTCTGCTCTCTATCTGCCTTTCTGCTGTCTCTTTCTCTCTCTCTGCCTTTTTGCTTTCTCTCTTTCTGGGCCTTTCTGTTCTCTCTCTCTCTCTTTGCCTTTCTGGCCTCTCTCTCTCTCTGCCTTTCTGCTGTCTCTCTCTCTCTCTCTCTGCCTTTCTGCTCTCTCTCTCTCTGCTTTTCTGCTCTCTCTCTCTCTTTCTCTCTCTCTCTGCTTCTCTGCTGTCTCTCTCTCCCTCTGACTTTCAGCTCTCTTTCTCTCTCTCTGCCTTTCTGTTGTCTCTCTTTCTCTGCCTCTCAGCTCTCTCTCTCTGCTGTCTCCCTCTCTCTCTCTCTCTCTGCTGTATCTCTCTCTATCTCTCTGCCTTTCTGCTCTCTCTCTCTGCCGTTCTGCTCTCTCTCTGCCTGCTGCTGCCTTTCTGCTGTCTTTCTCTCTGCATTTCTGCTCTCTCCCTCTCTCTCTGCCCTTCTGCTCTCTCTCTCTCTCTCTCTCTCTCTCTGCCTTTCTGCTGTCTCTTTCTCCCTGCCTTTCTGCTGTCTCTCTTTCTCTGCCTCTCAGCTCTCTCTCTGCCTCTCTGCTGTCTCTTTCTCTCTGCCTTAATGCTGTCTCTCTTTCTCTGCCTATATGCTGTCTCTTTCTCTCTCTCTCTGCCTTTCTGCTCTCTCTCTATCTGCCTTTCTGCTGTCTCTTTATCTCTCTCTGCCTTTTTGCTGTCTCTCTTTCTTGGCCTTTCTGCTCTCTCTCTCTCTCTTACTCTCTCTCTCTCTCTCTCTCTCTCTCTCCCTTTCTGGTCTCTCTCCCTCTCTGCCTTTCTGCTCTCGCTCTCCCACTCTCTGCTGTCTCTCTCTCCCTCTGCCTTTCAGCTCTCTTTCTCTCTCTCGCTGCCTTTCTGCTGTCTCTCTTTCTCTGCCTCTCAGCTCTCTCTCTGTGCTGTCTCCCTCTCTCCCTCTCTGCATGCTCTCTCTTTGCTTCCCTGCTGTCTCTCTCTCTCTGCCTTTCTGCTGTCTTTCTCTCTGCATTTCTGCTCTCTCTCTGCATTTCTGTTCTCTCTCTCTCTCTGCCCTTCTGCTCTCTCTCTCTCTCTGCCTTTCTGCTGTCTCTCTTTCTCTGCCTCTCAGCTCTCTCTGCCTTTCTGCTCACTCTCTGCCTTTCTGCTGTCTCTCTACCTTTCCGCTGTCTCTCACTCTTTCTCTGCCTTTCTGCATGCTCTCTTTACTTTTCTGCTTTCTCTCTCTCTGCTTCTCAGCTGTCTCTCTCTGCCTTTCTGCTCTCTCTCTCTCTCTCTCTCTCTCTCTCTCTCTGCCTTTCTGCGCTCTGTCTTTGCTGTCTCTTTCTCTCTGCCTTTCTGCTGTCTCTCTTTGCTCTCTCTCTCTCTCTCTCTCTCTCTCTCTCTCTCTCTCTCTCTCTCTCTCTCTCTCTCTCTCTCTGCCTTTCTGCTCTCTCTCTCTCTGCCTCTCAGCTGTCATTCTCCCTCTTAGCTGTCTCTCTCTGCCTTTCTGCTGTCCTCCCCACACACTGGCACCCTCCTCCTACCCACTGGCACCCACCCTGCCCATTGTCACCCTCTCCCACCCACTGGCACCCTCCTGCAAAATCTGATGTGTGGCTTAATGCCACACAGAGGGCATGGCTTAAGTTTCCCTGTCACTACCTAAACTGGGGTACACCTGTGTCAGAGGCACTCACAATCTAATCCCTACCATAGCCCTAGTCTAATGTCCCACCATTGCTAAGTTCATGTAAATTTGGTTCCGCCTGTGAACACACCCACATCGTGGTTTGTGGCCACGCCCATTTTTGTCACTCCCACTACCCCATTTTTGCCCCCCCCTGGAAAATTTTCTGTGGACGCCCATGCGTGTGCGCCCATGTGTCCACGCGGGTGCGCGCATACGTGCTGACAGGTGGCGGCGGTGACAGGCCTAGAGCCTGTTATTAAGCGGGCTAAGGTCCCTGGTGATGAATAAAATGTATAACAGAGTGCCAGCTATGAAATGAATAACAAATTACAAGACACAAAAGGTTGAGAGAGCCCTACCCTTGAGCTTAGAGGTACAGACTAACCAGCAAGCACATGGTGACCCAGAACTCATTGGAGTGTGTAAGGGACTACAATGGTCCTAAAAGCCCCCTTACTAAGATGTTAAGAAAAACAAAAGTTAGCTTTCCTAAAACAGAATGAATTTGCGATAATTCAGGTTGGAGTGAGCTTACAATCTGAAGGAATGGAAGGGGAGGGGAGGGGGGAATGCAAGAGATAGGGAAGTATACGGTACATACAGGCAGTGTGTTTCAGGTTATCTAGAAAGGAATATAACTTGGCAAGAGGTCCAAGAGGGAAAGGCCTAAATGAGACTGTATGATTGTCGGAAAAAGTTAAAGGGAGTGTTAAAAGTGAACCAGGGTTGAGAGTAAAAGTGGCCATACATCAGGCAACTTGGCGACCGATCAACCATCTAATTCGATTATTATAATCTAATTGGATGAGCTTGGTGTAATTGCCTTCTTAAAACAGAAGGAAATTTGCAATAATTCAGTTATAAATGAACATTTGTGGTTACCCACAATGCACACCTACTAAATATGCAAATTATCCCTTTTTGCCCTTGGTAAGCAAAGCAAGCATCCAGAACCGCTGGTTTATAGCAAGATATGGCTGTGTAAAACTTAAAGCTATAGGCTTGCTATAAACCAGCGGTTCTGAATGCTTGCTTGGCTTACCAAGGGCAAAAAGGGATAATTTGCATATTTAGTAGGTGTGCATTGTGGGTAACCACAAATGTTCATTTATAACTGAATTATTGCAAATTTCCTTCTGTTTTAAGAAGGCAATTACACCAAGCTTTGCTTTTTTTAGTAGGAGGGCTTTTTGGTTCCTTTTATCCCCCTATACATTCCTAGTAGTTTGGGTCACCCTGAGCTGCTTGGTTACTCTAATTGGATGAAAGTCTGTGTCGGCAAGTACATGCCCGACCGACAAAGGGACCAATTTTGGGATGGAAATTGGTCACATTGTCGATAGTGCATGCTGCAAGATGCCGGGCCAAAGCTGGTTGGTCGGGTGCGCATCCGCTGCCTCAACGCTATGTCCCCACCCCCAATGCCCGCCGTGCCAAAGTGTATACATTACCTGTCCGTGGCCTCCGCTTGTCCCCCACTGTTCTGGATCAGATTCCATAAGAGAGATTTGTCTCTTGGTTGAATCTGTCCATGCATCGCTAAATGTATGGCTACCTTGATATATAGTTACATAGTTGTTTTGGTTGAAAAAAGACATACGTCCATCGAGTTCAACCAGTACAAAAGTCCAACACCAGCCTGCTTCCTCACATATCCCTGTTGATCCAGAGGAAGGCAAAAAAAACCTTACAAGGCATGGTCCAATTAGCCCCAAAAGAGAAAAATTCCCTCCCGACTCCAGATGGCAATCAGATAAAATCCGTGGATCAACATCACTGGGCATTACCTAGTAATTGTAGCCATGGATGTCTTTCATCGAAAGGAAAGCATCTAAGACTGATTATATATATATATATATATATATATATATATATATATATATATATATATATAGATAGATAGATAGATAGATAGATAGATAGATAGATAGATAGATAGATAGATAGATAGATAGATAGATAGATATTTACTCTTAAGTAATACCAGTTGCCTGCTAATCCTCTGCCTCTCATACTTTCAGCCATAGACCCTGAACAAGCATATTGCAGATCAGGCGTTTGACAATATTGTCAGAATGGACAAGATTAGCTGCATGCTTGTTTCTGGTGTACTTCAGAAACTACTGCAGCAAAACAGATTAGCGGGGCTGCCAGGCAACTGGTATTGTTTAAAAGAATTCAAATATGGCAGCCTCCATTTCCCTCACTTCAGACTCACTTTAAAGATTACAAAGGTTGGAGAGTGACAGATGTGCTGTGGAAAGGTATTCGAGAGGAGGGGTGAAGAACGGGAGAAATCTTGTATATGTGAATGCGAGGAGGTGATTCTAGAGGACAAACAAAGGTCAGGTGCAGATCTGAGATTGCAGTTGGGTTGGTATCTGGAAGCAAGTGAGGAGATGTATAGGGGAGAGAGATTGTGCAGAGCTTTAGGGTTAAGACTTTAAAATGGATCCTCTCACTAATTGGCAGCCAATGAAAAGCTCGACAGAGAGGAGCAGCAGAGGGAGAGCGAGAAAAGAGATGAATGAGACGAGCAACAGAGTTCAGTTCAGATCGGAGCATTGCCAGTCTGTTTTTTGGTAGTCTATATGTCCCTTAACTTGGGTTTCCTTTAACCCTCTTACAACCGCGTCACGCCAATGGGCGTGATTGCAGCGGCAGTCCCAGGACCGCCTAATGCCAATTAACGTCAAGACCTGGGGCAGGGATTTGCAGATCGCGTGCGCAGCTCCGCTCCGTCATCAGTCTCCTAGCGATCACCGCTAGGAGACTGATCATCTATTTCCATTGTACAGTGCTGCAATCTACAACAGCGCTGTACTGGGGACAGCCGTGTGACAAGACTGTCCCCCGGGGAAGCACTAGGTCGATCGGCTCTCATAGGCTGATGCCTATGACAGCCGATCATGCTGATTGGCTGGCAGGGGGAGGAAGGTAAGGGAGGGCTGGGGAGAAATATAACAAAAAAAATAACTAGCAATATTTAATTAAATTTTTTTTTTAATAAAAAAAATAAACATTCCAGCAGGGATCACAGCCCACTAACAAAAAGCTGTGTTAGTGGGCAGAAAAGGAAGGGGGGGGGGGGGGGGGGGGTGGAAATCACTTGTACGGCCCTGCAGCAAGGCCTTAAAGCTGCAGTGGCCTAAATAGTAAAAAAATAGCACCTAGGGAGGTGTAAGCCCATGGGCCTCAAGTGGTTGAAGGAAATATCTGAGTTTAAAAAAAAAAAAAAATCTACTTACCCGGGGCTTCCTCCAGCCCGTCAGCCATCCTGTGTCCTTGCAGCACATCCGCTTGCCGCTGGTGGCCCTCCGGTGCAAGATGCCGGCCTCAGCATGTCGGCATCTACTGCACCTGAGAGCCAGGGGCTGGAGGAAGCCCCGGGTAAGTGGATTTACTTTTTTCTCTGACATTCCCTTTAAGGTTTCAACCGTCGCTTAGTCTGTTGGTGTCCTGTCGTGTGTATGAAAGTCTTCTACAGTTCTACAGTCGGCAGAATCGCTACCATAGTACTACTACTATACGTAGTCCGTGGCAGACAGCTTCCCCCGTGTCTTCACTCTCTGTTGAGTGTGTACAACTGTTGCGAACTCGAATTATCGATGCCATAAATATACGGTTGTCTCTTCTCTGTTTGTCGTGCCTCACAACTACAAATGTATGCCGTGTGTATGGGTCCTGAGTAGCTCAAAAACGTAACATCTAGCAGAATAAGCAACTTCAAGTGCTGATGGCGCAGGAATGACGGGAGGGACCAGGGATCCGGCAGGCTCTATGGTATTCAGAGCCTTCCCTCTACATAGATATGTATGAAACCTGAAATTAACGGTTCACTTTAAGATTTTCTTCTGTGTTTGCCATTGAGACCAATGAAAAGAAAATCACAAATGCACAAAACAAAAACACGATTTTACTGCAACTTTACTGCAACTCAGTGGAACGTGTTTTTAAAAAATGAATATGGATTGAAAAGTGCTCTGCAGTGTCTCTCTGCCCTCAACTGACTTTTAAAATATCGTTTACTAAGGACAAGAGGCAAAGATTTGCTTTTGTAATATGTCCCCTACAAAACTGTTTTTTCCTTTTGTGTTCAGGTAAGTGGCTATCGGCATACATTATGGACTTCTGTGTATCACCTAGAATGACTGACTCTTTCCGTTATACTTTGACAGAGTTACAAAGACGAGAGGAGTCCCACAGGGTTTGCTGGGCAGATGTTCCTTTGTCCAGCCATTTCAGTGAGACATCTGGCTGTACCAATGACCAACTTCAGTGACTCAATCCCCTTTTAAGCCTCCACTCACATCCTCAGCCAACTACCTCTAATGTAACATCTGTATGTGACTGTTGCACAGGGCACATAAAGGCTCTACGCTGACAGGAGGGAACAATGCACAACTGGAGACATGTACGGAAATATTAAACATTGTGGCAGGTGTTGACGAGCTGAATAAACCGTATGGAAGACCGCTGTGTAAACAGTACGGTGATCACAAGGTCTGCAGATGCCACAAGATTGTTTTTGTGTCTTGCAGTGAACAAGGTTGTGCACACACGTGAATTTATTTCATTTATGGTGGAGAATATTTTTAACTGATAAACTGTAATATTGAGGGCCCTTCTACACTTTACTGTATGTTACTGCAAGGGGCCGCAAAAGCAAGGAAAGTGACTTTCACACTTCTTGCGGTCCATTGTGGGGCGCCGGTACTATCCAATCTAATGAAAAGGCAGCAGCACGTTACCGCAAGCACCATGGTTAGTATACCCGAATGTTTACTATATCAGTTTACTAATGCGTTTCCCTGAAAATAAGAGTGTCTTATTAAATTTTGCACCAAAAGATGTGCTAGGGCTTATTTTCAGGGGATGGCTTATATTTCTATGAACACACTAGTTCCTGCCTGTGCCATCTCACCCACTGTGCTACCTCTTCACGATCCACTTTGTGTGCCCGTGTCCCCCTTGCACCTTTAGCTTCCTCGTGTCCCCCTCTGTACCCGGTCCTCCTGTATCACCTTATGTCCTCCTGGTGTCCCCCGTGCCCTCCAATCCTCTTTTCCCCAGCTCCATGCCGCTGTGCCTCCAATCTTCAGCCTATAGGGAAGAAGTATGGTAACTTGTGTTTCTACTGGAGCCAATGGTCTCACATGCGACACCATGGCTCTGTTATTGGGCCAATCACTGCACTCGATTAGCAGCTCGTGCAGAGATTGGCCCGATGACAAAGCCTTGGTCCTGCCCATGAGACCATCGGCTCCAGTAGAAACCAGTTGCCGTACTTTTTTTCCCCTTACTGTCGCTAGGACTTAGTTTTAGGGTAGGGCTTATATTTCGGGCCTGCCACCTGTACACACTGGCTGCATTGCATTTTTATAATCACATGCGCTTTTTTCAAATCGGTAAGCCTTTGCAAAAAAAAAAAAAAAAAATACATAAAAATCGTGATGAACGAGGTTTCAGAATAATCACAATTGTGACTGCACTACAAAAAAAAGCAAGCATGCGATTTTAAAATTGCATCCTTTGAGATTTAAAAATCGCATTGCATTTACGATTGGGATTGGCGATTTTCAGTGTGTACAGGCCCTAACACAGACTCCTGCGCACTATAACAATTTCTCCTTGCAATGGGTCACTCCTACCCCACCTGCACAGGGCTTACTTCAACTCACAATACAATATTACTTTTTCCTCCTGCAGAATATTGTTTCTTTACTTCCCTGTTGGTACAGTTGCACAGGACAACCAAATGTTAATTACATAACCCCTTCTCTGCCTGTACAGCCAGTATACAACACTTTGTACAGCCAGCATATAACCCCTTCGCTGCCAGTACAGCCAGCATATAACCCCTTCTCTGCCTGTACAGCCAGCATACAACCCCTTCTCTGCCTGTACAGCCAGCATACAAGCCCTTCTCTGCCTGTACAGCCAGCATACAAGCCCTTCTCTGCCTGTACAGAAAGCATATAATGCCTTCTCTGCCTGTACAGCCAGCATAGAATGCCTTCTCTGCCTGTACAGCTAGCATATAATGCCTTCTCTGCCTGTACAGCCAGTATATAATGCCTTCCTCTGCCTGTACAGCCAGTATATAATGCCTTCCTCTGCCTGTACAGCCAGCATACAACCCTTTCTCTACCTGTACAGCCAGCATATACCGTAAGCCCTTCTCTGCCTTCACAGCCAGCATCTAAAGCCCTTCTCTGCCTTCACAGCCAGCATCTAAAGCCCTTCTCTGCCTGTACAGCCAGCATACAACCCTTTCTCTACCTGTACAACCAGCATACAACCCTTTCTCTACCTGTACAGCCAGCATATAACCCCTTCTCTGGCTGTACAGCCAGCATAGAATGCATTCTCTGCCTGTACAGCCAGCATATAACCCCTTCTGAGCCTGTACAGCCAGCATATAAGCCCTTCTGAGCCTGTACAGCCAGCATATAAGCCCTTCTGAGCCTGTACAGCCAGCATATAAACCCTTCTCTGCCGGTACAGCCAGCATATAACCCCTTCTCTGCTTGTACAGCCAGCATATAACCCCTTCTCTGCTTGTACAGCCAGCATATAACCCCTTCTCTGCTTGTACAGCCAGCATATAACCCCTTCTCTGCCTGTACAGCCAGCATATAACCCCTTCTCTGCCTGTACAGCCAGCATATAACCCCTTCTCTGCCTGTACAGCCAGCATATAACCCCTTCTCTGCCTGTACAGCCAGCATATAACCCCTTCTCTGCCTGTACAGCCAGCATATAACCCCTTCTCTGCCTGTACAGCCAGCATATAACCCCTTCTCTGCCTGTACAGCCAGCATATAACCCCTTCTCTGCCTGTACAGCCAGCATATAACCCCTTCTCTGCCTGTACAGCCAGCATATAACCCCTTCTCTGCCTGTACAGCCAGCATATAACCCCTTCTCTGCCTGTACAGCCAGCATATAACCCCTTCTCTGCCTGTACAGCCAGCATATAACCCCTTCTCTGCCTGTACAGCCAGCATATAACCCCTTCTCTGTCTGTACAGCCAGCATATAACCCCTTCTCTGCCTGTACAGCCAGCATATAACCCCTTCTCTGCCTGTACAGCCAGCATATAACCCCTTCTCTGCCTGTACAGCCAGCATATAACCCCTTCTCTGCCTGTACAGCCAGCATATAACCCCTTCTCTGCCTGTACAGCCAGCATATAACCCCTTCTCTGGCTGTACAGCCAGCATAGAATGCATTCTCTGCCTGTACAGCCAGCATAAAACCCCTTCTCTGGCTGTACAGCCAGCATAGAATGCATTCTCTGCCTGTACAGCCAGCATAGAATGCATTCTCTGCCTGTACAGCCAGCATATAACCCCTTCTGAGCCTGTACAGCCAGCATATAACCCCTTCTCTGCCTGTACAGCCAGCATATAACCCCTTTTCTGCCTGTACAGCCAGCATATAACCCCTTCTCTACCTGTACAGCCAGCATATAACCCCTTCTCTGCCTGTACAGCCAGCATATAACCCCTTCTCTGCCTGTACAGCCAGCATATAACCCCTTCTCTGCCAGTACAGCCAGCATATAACCCCTTCTCTGCCAGTACAGCCAGCATATAACCCCTTCTCTGCCAGTACAGCCAGCATATAACCCCTTCTCTGCTTGTACAGCCAGCATATAACCCCTTCTCAGCCAGTACAGCCAGCATATAACTCCTCCTCTGCCAGTACAGCCAGCATGTAACCCTTTATCTGTCAGTACAGCCAGCATATAACCCCTTCTCTGCTTGTACAGCCAGCGTATAACCCCTTTTCTCTGCTTGTACAGCCAGCATGTAACCTCTTAGCCAGTACAGCCAGCATATACCCCTTCTCTGCCAGTACAGCCAGCATATAACCCCTTCTCTGCCAGTACAGCCAGCATATAACCCCTTCTCTGCCAGTACAGCCAGCATATAACCCCTTCTCTGCCAGTACAGCCAGCATATAACCCCTTCTCTGCCAGTACAGCCAGCATATAACCCCTTCTCTGCCAGTACAGCCAGCATATAACCCCTTCTCTGCCAGTACAGCCAGCATATAACCCCTTCTCTGCCAGTACAGCCAGCATATAACCCCTTCTCTGCCAGTACAGCCAGCATATAACCCCTTCTCTGCCAGTACAGCCAGCATATAACCCCTTCTCTGTCAGTACAGCCAGCATATAACACCCCTTCTCTGCCTTTACAGCCAGCATAAAAGCCCTTCTCCAAGACTTTCTCAGTCTGGACAAGTAATCAACAAAATCCAGGCCATCCGCATTAAAATGTACGCACAGGTGCTCCTCCTGTTGGATTGAGGGTAGAAAAGAAATACATAATAATTCTACAAAAAAAAGAAAGGCTTTATTATTATTGTATTCACACAATGCAGACAAACGTCCAATGAGAGGGTGACTGTCCCCTCCCCCCTTCTCCAATGTATATATACAAGATTTATGGAGCTGGTCACAGTTCTCAGTCTTCAGGCTGCTAAGCAGAGGGATGCTGGGGAAGCAGAAGATGTCATTGCTGTTTGGAGCGAGGCCAAAACCGGCTTGTGATTGATCCCAGGGAAAGAGTCTGTCTCTTACTGAGCTGTGACAGCTCCGCGAGTCTCTGCTGCTCCTCCTGTGCACAGAAGAAGAAGATTATTACTAAAATTACTGCACACAGCAGAGAAAAATCATGCTGCTTAAAAACATGGATGAAAGTTCCACTTTAAGTGATCCCGAGCCGAAGCTCAGCTTCACAATCAGATCGTTACCTTGAGAGGGAAGCCTCAAGACCCTATTGAGGCTTCCCTCGGTGCTCTGATGTCCCCACACCCCCCCCCCCCTTGCTGAGCGAGGCCCCCTTACACATAGTGGCCATGCAGCTTCTCTTCCTGAAGCGTCGCCGCGCAGTAGCCGTGCGAGCCTGCCATATGCGCAGCACCACGGAGCTCATGCCTCTGGCACACGCACTGGCGAGCTCGGTTGGCTATTGCGCGGCCACGCTGCAGGAAGGTGAGCTGCACGGCCCTGATATGATTAGACAATGCCTTGTCGCTAATCTTCTGGGGTCCACACTCAGCGATGGGGGGACATCAGAGCAGGGAAAGAAGCCTCAATAGGATCCTGAGGCTTCCCTCTCTTTAGGTAAGTATCTGATGTTGCACCCGAGCTTTGGCTTGGGTACTCTTTAACAGGCAAAAACTTACAATTATCGAAGGAAATCGGGCGTGAAAAACAAACGAGATAACCCATTCAATCTAAAGTCTAATAGCATATAGGACTTTCCAGGAATCCCAGTGTCCTATTTTGTGTTCAAAAGCTAAAATGTAGGTTTAAAGCAGTTACTGTGTAGGTGAAAGAGTTTGTTTCTATTACATATTTTCAGCTCCCACACAGACAGATCTTGAACTATTGACCGTTTCTTTACAAAAAATAAATATATCAATGAAAAACTAAAAACAATAGTTTTCTGTCGCCTGTCAGGATTATGTTTGAGCCAAGGGACATGTCTGTTTCTATGTAGAAGGGAGGAGGGATGACACCTGTGCAGATGCTACATTCTCCACTGAGACAATCTTAACCATCCATGTGTCGTCTTGCGTGAGTACCTAGCCTAAGCCACAAATGTGTTTTAATAGCTCTATTTATCAGCTTTAATATTTATCAGTGAGAATTACGCTTGCTGCAGTTCCTCATTCCCATTGCAGAGAGACCAACACTAGAACTCTGAATTCTTAACCCTTCCAGTGAGAAAACCAAAATCACAGCCCATTTCTAAGTTGGATTAGCACTTTCAGACACATTTAAATCATGTTAAAGGTCACTTCAGGTACCCCTTAAAGCTTACCTGTAGGGGAAAAAAGTGCCCCTAAGTGGTACTCACCTCAGGAGGGGGAAGCCAATGGATCTGGATCCTAAAGAGGCTTCCCCCGTCCACGTCCATCCTTTCCAGTGCCGGGACCCCGCAAAAATCCGCTTGTTGGGGTGCGCACAGGCATAGTAGAGGCTTTCCAGTGGGCTCCGGTGGGAATAGCTGAGCCTGATTGGGTCTGCTCTACTGTGCAGGCGCAGACGGCTCCTTCTGCTGGAGCCCAAGGGTGAAGCCACTACTGCGTCTGCCCGCAGCAGCGGGGGGTGAGCTTATATTTATCTTTTGTCCGGGAGGCGTCTGCGAGGGATGACTGGAAAGGCTCTTTAGGGTCCCGAAACTTTTTATTCTTACAGATGTATGTTAGGAGCCCTTTAAGAGCTGCACCCTTGTGCAGAATTTATGAGCTCTTCAGCACAGAGTATGGCATGAGGGCCACCAATGTCCTTAACCTCCCTGGCGGTAAGCCCGAGCTGAGCTCGGGCTATGCCGCGCAGGGGGAGATCTCAGCCCCTGGTGGGGCGATTTTATACTGTAAATTGCTGTGCGCGCAGCCAGCACTTTGCTAGCCGCGCGCACAGCTTGATCGCCGCCGCTCTGCGGCGATCGGCCGCACGCAGCGGCGAAAGAGGGCCCCCCGCCCGCCAGAGCCCTGCGCTGCCCGGACCAATGAGATCCGGGCAGCGCTATGGGCTGGATCGGAGGTGTCTGACGTCAGGACGTCGGCTGACGTCCATGACGTCATCCCGATCGTCGCCATGGCGACAGGAGAAGCCAAACAGGGGAAAGCGTTATATACGCGTTCCACTGTTTGCTATAGATGCCAGCGACGATCGCACTAGAGGGACACATGCGCCCTCTAGTGGTGTTTCATGTAGCTACCACTCTGGTAGCTTTACATGAAACAAAAAAAAATAAAAAAAAAATAAAGGATTTTTGCCAATTTGGCAAAAAAAATTAACCGCCAGGGAGGTTAAAGAGAACCTGAACTGAAAATTAAAAGTCAAAATAAACATATACAGGTCATACTTACCTCCTGTGTAGTCTACTCATCAATGTCTTTCTCCTCTCCTGCATCCTATTTGTCCACTGTGATCCATGGATTTCTCTGGCCTCCATTTTGAAAATGGCCAATACCCCAAACAGCTTCCTGGTCAGCACACAGTTAAACTGTAATATCGCCCACTTGAGCCATAGGGAAACATGGGCATTACCTTGCACATTCAGTTGTAACTAACAGCAGCTGATATATAACTGACAGCAACTGGTTTATTTCAGTTCTGACAAAATCTTGTCAGAACTGGAAGAGATCACTGTCATAAGAAAATGGTGAGCTTCTGAGAGGAACTGATGGCGAGGTAAATCTGTAACATTCAGTTGCAGCTATGTCATGTGTTTATTTTTAAATAATTTTACTCAATACAGGTTCCCTTTAAGAAAAAAAAAAAAAAAAGTAGTGGCTTTTTTTTTTTTTTTTTTTTTTTAAAGGATGTTTTTATTAAAGGTAAAACAACATTTAAAGTAATAAAAAACCAAAAACAAAACATTGCAGCAGCAATCAGATGCCAACAACAGAAAGCTTGGTTGGTGGCAAGAAAAGAGGGCAGGATTCATTTGTGAGCCAAGTTGTACGGCCCTGCAGCGAGCTGTTCAAGCTGCAGTGACCTGAATTGTAAAAAATGGCCTGGTCACTATAAGGGTGTAACCCTGTGGTCCTCAAGAGGTTAGCCTCCCTGACAGTCTGATTATGTCAGGACTTGTGCTACTACTAAGAGCAGTACATTGTTTACCGCTGTACATCTAAAAATACTGAAATATTCAGATTCTCAGTACGATATAGGTAGCCAGAGCCCCCCCCCCCCCCCCCTTTCAGTACAGTCAGCAAGAGATTGCCCCTTCCCCTATGGATAACCAGAGTGTGCCCCCCTCCCCAGTATAGGGAGCAAGAGAATACCCCCCTTACCTTATGGGTAGCCAGAGAGTGCTTCTCAACCACCCCAAAAAATAGGCAGCAAGAGAGGCCTTGAGAATAGGTAGGCAGAGATTGCCCATCCTATTATAGGTAGCCAGCCAAGGTGAAAGGTAGCTAGAGAGTGCACCCACCTGCAGCCAAAGGTAGCCAGCCCATCCCCTATGGGGTTAACTACACCTAAACACACTAACATGACATCCTTGTCACATTCTTCCTGTAGAGCAGAGCTTGTCCCACACAATTACCTGCTCTAACTGGCTCTGTCGCCGTTTAAAAGCTTCTAGCGGGTCTTCTTCCAGAGCGTAATTTTCCAGCACTGTGCGCACGTCACTCACACCGCTTGTAGCAATGGCTGCGAGAAAGAAAAGGAGAAGAAATTAAGGCATCAAAGTGCCAGAGAAGCCGGATTTCAGAGGCGAGGCAGAAGATTTTTTTCTTTCCTCAGAAAAAGGACAATAAACATGTCATAGGTTGTTTTTACTGGAAATAGGAATTCATAGCAATAAGTCACAGCAGCGTGAGGCGGTCAGCGCATTTTTAGCTTCCCCCTACACACAGCGACTTCCTGTAGACACTTCTGTAATGGGTACCAAAAGCTTCGCTCACCACGAAAGGTTGGAGAAAATAGGCTTATTTAGCTTGGAAAAGGGATGACTGAAGGTGTACACAGACCTTCAATGACAGTCATCCGTTAGGATGGTACTCAGGCCTCAGGGGCGACACTGAGGGTATAGCCAGGCATTGGGTACAGTTTCTATGGAGACAGGAGGGATTATGTGACAGCGCATGATGGAACAGTTTCCAATGGGCAGGTTAAATGCAAGAATACACTAATCATTGTCGCTTAAAGATCTGGCAAACCAGGTTGCTAAGTGATCTCTTAGGACCGATGTAGTTGCACTAGATTAGCAGTGAGTTCTAGCCCCCTATATGGAGTTCTAGTGTTTGCATAAGGCTTTAGAGGTGACCTTACGAAAATGTATACATACTTCCAAGAACAATATAAAAGCTTGGCACATGAGCTTTTTTATCCCTGTGTCTGTATAAAGGTCAAGAGGACATGAATTACATACACATGGAGGATAGAATATTTTACCATTCATTCTCCTGGTGTGGTGGTGGATGTAGTGTCCTGCAGGGGAGAATACAGTCTCGTCCAGAGTTCCGGTTTGATACAGCTGCTGGCCACGGCTTTCTGCTTGGACGGCTCCTATACTGGCACGCACTGCTCCAATACTTCAACCGGGAGTTGAGTATATATTATGTGTGCATTTTTTAATAAACATATTATGCTATAGAGGCAAGTTTTTTTTTTTGCCCCAAAACCGGTCCTTAGACTATGGAAGGGATTAGATTGTGAGCTCCTTTAAGGGACAGTTAACGACAGGACATGTACTCCATAAAGTGCGGCAGAAGACGTCAGTGCTATATAAATACATAATAATATGGAAGGACATTAGCCTATGTCTGTAGTAGGGATTAGATTGTGAACTCCTCTGAGGACAGTGACAAGACTATGTACTTTGTAAACAACGGTGCTATATACAGTACATACATAATAATCATAAAAATAGTAATGGGCAGATACACAAAAATGTTTAAAGGATACTTTACTGCTAAATAGATTTTTTTAAAAAGGACACCCACAGTGTGTGTGTGGGGAGTTGTGCAGAGGCTTACTGCATCTCCCTCCCCACAAAAGAAGGTTTTTTTCCCTATATATTTAGCACTAAGGTATCATTTAAAGAAACACTTAAAGGGGAACTGCAGCCTAAACAAACATACTGTCAATAAGGTACATTAGTTATGTTAATTAGAATAGATAGGTAATATAATCTCTTACCCACCCTGTTTTAAAAGAACAGGCAAATGTTTGTGATTCATGGGGGCTGCCATCTTTGTCATGGGGGCAGCCATCTTTTTGGTTGAAAGGAGGTGACAGGGAGCAGGAAACACAGTTCTAACTGTCCTGTGTCCCGATCACCCCTCCCAGCTGCACACCCTAGGCTTCAAATGTCAAATTCAAAATGTAAAACAAACAAAAAAATTGCACCAAAACAGCAGAACGAGAACAACAACATTAGAAATCCCTTCATGCTTTGCACCGCATCAGGGGAAAAATGCCCGGGCAGTTTTCTTCTGTACAGCTAAAAATGAGGCTTGTATAAGAGAAAAAGTTCTGATGCCGTGAAACTGTTAAAGGGAACCTTAACTGTGGGGGAAAAAAGAAATTCACTTACCTGGGGCTTTGCCAAGCCTCCTGCAGCCGTCCTGTGCCCGCGCCGGTCCTTCGGTGCCCTCCGGTCTCCCTCCGCGGCTACATTTCGTTTTCGTCCGACTGCCAGTCGTCCTCCGGCAAAGCGACCTCCTCTTCCGCATTCCCCGCCGTAAAGCGCCATAAAGAGCGTCATCTGGACGCGCTTTACGGCTGGGTATGCGTTCCATGGACGCACTTTACGTCAGGGAATGCGGAAGAAGGACGCTTTGCCGGAGGACGACTGGCAGTCGGTCGAAAACGAAACTTAGCCGCGGAGGGAGACCAGAGGGCACTGAAGGACCGGCGCGGGCACAGGACGGCTGCAGAAGGCTTGGCAAAGCCCCAGGTAAGTGAATTTATTTTTTCTCCCACAGTTAAGGTTCCCTTTAAAAAAACACTAGGCCTTTTCAGTGTTGCCGAGTCGATTTTTAGTCTGGAGGTTCACTTGAAGCGAGTCTAAATTTCCTTTTTTACCATGCAGTTATGTGAAGCAGTATTATCCCTGCTAAAACGCCGCTATCCCGTGGCAAAACGAGGGGTTAATACTCCAAATCCCCCCCCCCCCCCCTGCAAAATCCATGACTTTCTTGTTCGTGGATTTTGCTGCTCATGGAGGCAGCCATGAGCCGCAGCTATGCCTCCATCGGCTTCAATCGCCGCACGGATCTCCGCCTCTCCCCCACCCCTCTCTGTGAAGGCAGATTGAGAGGGGCGGGGGAAAGGCGGCGATCAGCGGGGGATTGACGCGCTGAGAGGCAGAGCTACAGGGCTTAGCTCTGCCTCTTCAGGAAGCACTCCCCGGACACCACGGAGGGGATTTGGGGGGTAAAAAACCCCTCGTTTTGCCGAGGGATATCAGCGGTTTAGCTGGGGTTATACTGCTTTACATAACTACAAGTTAAAAAAGGGACTTTAGACTCACTTCAGAGTCTCTTTAAGAAGAGGTAAAAGCTGACACTTCCTTTCCCTGGTGTCACTCCAAGCTCAAATTGGATCTCTGTGTCACACAGACAGGACATTAACCACCTGGTGGAAGTTGAAACCTTCCCTCACTGTATCCATGGGAATGAGAAACTATGGATGTATTAGAAGAATATGCCAGTAACACTTCCTCTAATGCTGCCCCCAGGGCCGGTTCTAGACTTTTTGCTGCCTGAGGCAAACTTGTGAGGATGCGCGCAAGACCGATTTAGAATGATCACACAGCAACCGACAATTTACTCTGCTTCATTTAATGTTCTCACATGACAAGCTGCAGCTCAACACAATAGCACACTGGCTCGCTGTGACTAACAAACTGCTCATCCACAACCACTCCATTCCTCCTCAGTCAGGACAGCAGGGCCACCTCCTCCCGTATGCTGTGCAAGTCAAATTAAACACTGCTGCTCTCCTGCCTCCCCCCTCCTCACTCACTGCCAGACTCCTCACACAGCACAACAAGCTGCTTTTCCCCAATGATGACCTCTTAACCTCGCTTCTCCTCCTACTCTGACTGCATGCTGTAAGTGTAAACACAGTACAAACATGCTGCCCCTGTAATCTCTGTGCCTGATGCAAATGTTTCACCTTGCTTCATGAGAGAACCGGCTCTGGCTGCCTCTATGCTCCCAGTACAACAGCCGCCACTCTTGATATATATACTCACTCTTTAGGAAGGCAGTGAGATCGTACAGCCCTCGGTCATCTGAATTACCGTCCCATTTCTTGATGGCCAGGCCATTGTAAGGCTGCAGTTTAAAAGCGTCTTTGTTACAGTCCACTATCACCACACGTTGAGGGTCTCTGTTCAGGCAGGAGATGTCCTGGATATGGGTAAGAAACACAAAAACAGGACATTAATATCTCAAATAAAGGTGACCATACATTGATTTTCTTATTCGATTCATCTGCTGGGAATCAATTCCCCAAATTGTCTGATCGATTAATTTTTTATCCATTTTAAACAAAAATGATTGAAAGAATCAATCGGACAAGATGGAACATTTAAAACCATCGTGGCGGGGCAAGAGCATTGGCAGATCAATGGCCTACAGCTTTGCACTGCATGGAAAAGTGCAACTCTGCAGTTTCACTGACTTAATAGCTTCACTGCTGAAATCTACTGGAAATTGTTGTGCAGTGTATGGTAGGAATCAATTGTTTTCAGAAAGGAATAGATTGTTGAGTTGAAATCTATAAGTGTATGGCCAGATTAAGAGACTAAAAATATACTGCTCCTCAGGTCTTATTTTGTGGATGCCTCAAGTCCCTCCCCATCCGTCAAATCAATGCTTCTTATCCCTTGTGTAACAGCATTACTTACAGATCTATGACTTGACAGCTATGTGGACTGTAGTCTGCACATTACGTCTGGGAACAAGGGGGAGGCAATAGATCACAGAGAGGAGTAATAAGACCAGATGTGCCTGTAACACATATAAGTGATCATCCAAACAACATTTTTTAGTTGTCAATATTCAGCACCTTAAGCTATCCATACATAAGTGGACAGTGACCAAGTCCTGAAAACTACAGATCAATTTACAATTGGAGTAAACAATTTACTATTTTCCAACCACTTGACTGCAGCACAACATTTGATAATTGATCGCACTGCTGCTCTCACTAGTGTCAATAACTAAAGCAGGCCATACCCTCACATTGATTTTCGCATAAGATTATGGGCAGTTTCAATCATTGTGAATTTGCTGGGAATCGATGGCATAAAAACATTTGATTGATCGCTTTATGGCCTACAATCGATCAGGTATTGATTGGACCGGATTGAAGTTACTAGTCGATCGTCGGCGGGGCAGCATAGAGGAGAGCAGTGTTTGACCAATTTGTTGAATACTACTACCGGGGGAGTAAGCGCTGGAACGCAGGGGTCGCGAGAGGAGCGGGAAGGCTCTATAGGATCCAAAGTGTTCCCTCTCCTTAGGCAAGTATCTGGTTGATTTTTTTTCTCTTTTTTACAGGTTCCAATTGACTTTAGAGGACAACTGACCTGAGAGCGATAAAGAGGCTGCAATACTACTTTCCTTTAAAGAGAATCTGTAACGTCAAAACGTCCCCTGGGGGGTACTCACCTCGGGTGGGGGAAGCCTCAGGATCCTAATGAGGCTTCCCACGCCGTCCTCCGTCCCTCAGGGGTCTCCCTGCAGCCCTCCGTACAGCCGTGACGTCAATATTTACCTTCCCGGCTCCTTCGCAGGCGCTCTGACGGCTGTCGGCTCCGAAGTAGGAGGAAATACCCGATCGCCGTTGGGTCTGCTCTACTGCGCAGGCGCAAGTCTCCGGCGCCTGCGCAGTAGAGCGGACCCGACTGAGATCGGGTATTTCCGTCTACTTCGGAGCCGAAAGCAGCCACAGCACCCCCGCTGGAGCCAGCAAAGGTAAATATTGAATTGACAGTCGGGTCTGTCGCTGGCTGTACGGAGGGCTGCAGCGAGACCCCCGTGTCACAGAGGACAGCGTGGGAAGCCTCATTAGGATCCCGAGGCTTCCCCCACGCGAGGTGAGTACCCCCAGGGGATATTTTTGATGTTACAGTGTCTCTTTAAAACAAAGCACATTGCATGGCTGCCCTGCTAAGCCTCTGTCTAATACTATTAGCCACAGACCCTAAACAAGCATGCAGATCAGATGTTCTGACTGAAGTCTGACTGGATTAACTGCATGCTTGTTTCAGGTGTGTGATTCAGACACTACTGATGCAAGAAAGGTCAGCAAGATACCAGGCAACTGGTATTGTTTAAAAGGAAGTAAATATGGCAGTCTCCATACCACTCTCACTTCAGGTGAAATCCACTGATCAGTTATGCTGGTGTGGTCAGGATCACTGGCAGATGTGATCATGGTAATATAATCTGCTGGAGGTATTGACCACTGCACAGCCATCTTTGGCAATAGTATTGAAATTTTTTTTTTGGGGGGGGGGGGGGGGGGGGGATTTTTTTTTAACGCAATACCCAGGCCAATTCTCAGCTTAGAAGGTGTCAAGTGGCTCAGTGTGCTTCTGTAAGAGCTGCACCACCATATATAATGACAGCGTCACTCACTTTAACATGATGTCCTTCTGTGTAACGTGTTGCATCTCGGAACAGCCTGTAGGATATAAAGCCGTGAGGGTCCAAACTGTCTATGAGAGGGAATGCAGTCTGCAAGAGAAACCGTGCGTTACTACAAGCATAGAAGCAGCACCACACAGAAAATAACTAACAGGAAGAAAGAGGACACAAAATAAGTACAGGGAAGTCCCCAGTTAACGAACGATATAGAGTCTTAACCTGAATACGTTCTTAGGTCGGAACACTTTCACCTCTATCCTGTGTCTCCTACGTGCTCCCCTCTGCCTCCAGTGTCCTGTGTGTCTCTGTCTCCCTCAATGCCTGTTTGTCCCCTTCAGTGCTTTTGATTCCCCTCTTTACCTCTCTGTCTCTTTCTGTGCCTCTCTGTCCCCCTCTGCGCCTCTTTGTCCTCTCTGTCCCTTCTATGCCTCTGCCCCTCTTTGCCTCTGTCCTCCTTTGTCCCCTCTGTACCTCCGCGCCTCCGCTCCCCTTTGTCCCCTCAGGGCCTCTGCTCCCCTTTGTCCCCTCAGGGCCTCCCGCTCCCCTTTGTCCCCCAAGGGCTTCCCGCTCCCCTTTGTCCCCCAAGGGCTTCCCGCTCCCCTTTGTCCCCCAAGGGCCTCCCACTCCCCTTTGTCCCCTCAGTGCATCTGTCTCATCTGTGTCTCCTCTGTGTGTCTTTGTCCGGTCTGTGTCCCCTCAGTGCCTCTGTCCTTATGTGTTTTTATCCCCTCTGTCCCCTCTTTTCCCCTGAGATCCCCCTCCCCCTTTCTCCCTGCAGCAGCGCTTGAGTCGCCTTCCAGTTCGTGTCCGGTTCTATCCATCTAGCCACTCCGCCTCCTGCTCCCTCTAGTGTACAGCACAGCTTCCTGTATGTCATGTGACATACAGGAAGCGATGCCGTGCACAAGAGCTGGCGGGTGGAGAAGCGAGGAGGCCGCTTCTCCACCCGCATGCATCCTCGGGTCCTAAGGGAATTAAGTTCAGTTATAGATAAACCCCTTTATCTTATCTTTTGTGACTCTCTTGCAACTGGCAGAGTCCCAGTGGATTGGCGTACAGCCCACGTTTTCGCATTATTTAAGAAGGGCAAAAAATCAGATCCAGGAAATTATAGACCTGTAAGCTTAACATCAGTTGTATGCAAACTATTTGAGGGGTTACTAAGAGATACTATACATGACATAGTAGAAAATAATCTTATTTCTCAGCATCAACATGGGTTTACTAAAGACAGGTCCTGTTCGACTAACATGCTCAGCTTTTATGAGGTAGTGAACGCTAATATGGATATTGGAAATGCTGTAGATGTGATATACTTGGACTTTGCAAAGGCCTTCGACACTGTTCCCCACAAAAGTCTGGTGCAAAAGTTGAGGATGCAAGGACTTAGGAAGAGCCTGTGTGCATGGATAGGGAACTGGCTAATGGACAGAAAACAAAGCGTTGTGGTCAATGGATCGTACTCAAAATGGGAGACTGTTAGCAGTGGGGTCCTACAGGGGTCTGTACTGGGTCCAGTGCTCTTCAATTTATTTATTAATGACCTAGTAGATGCAGTAGTGAGCAATGTTGCTATTTTTGCAGATGATACAAAATTGTGCAGAATCATCAACTCTCAGGAAGATAGTGTCATATTGCAACAGGATCTGGATAGGATGGCTATATGGGCACATACATGGCAGATGAAATTCAATGTTGACAAATGTAAAGTCATGCATTTTGGTCGTACCAATGGTCTAGCACCATAAAAAATAAATGGGATACAGTTGAGGACATCAAACTTGGAGAAGGACTTAGGAGTACTCATCGACAACAAGTTAAATAATCGTACTCAATGCCAAGCCGCTGCAGCTAAAGCTAACAAAATTTTGGGATGCATTAAAAGGGAAATAAAAACTTGAGATGCTAGCATAATATTTCCCCTGTTTAACTCTCTAGTAAGGCCACATCTGGAATTTGGAATTCAGTTTTGGGCACAACATTACAAAAAAGATATTGCAGTATTAGAGCAGGTGCAGAGACGAGCAACAAAATAGATACGTGGGATGGAAGGTCTCGCTTACCAAGAAAGGTTACATAAACTGGGTTTATTTAGTCTAGAGAAAAGACACCTTAGAGGGGATCTAATTAACATGTATAAATACATCAGAGGGCAATATCATACCCCCCAACCGTCCCGTTTTCGTCGGGATTATCCCGATTTGGGGGGGCCCTCCCGCTATCCCGGGCCCCCCCTCTTGAATCCCGGCGGCTGGGCAGACATTTGGAGGCGGAAAAACTGATCGAGGCTCCAGCCGCGGTAATGAGGGATGCGGGAGCCGGCTTCAATACTTCCTCCCTCTCTGAATGCCCCCTAATGTATGTCCGTGTGCCCCCCTCTCCTCCCCTCCCTATAGGCAGAGTGAGCGCAGCGGAGCGGGCAGTCGGGTCCTCTTACCGCTGATGCACGCCGTACACTGTCTGGCATCGGACTTCCATGTGCTTCCTGTTTACTATGACGTCACAGGAAGCACATGGAGGTCCGATGCCAGACAGTGTACGGCGTGCATCAGCGGTAAGAGGACCCGACTGCCCGCTCCGCTGCGCTCACTCTGCCTATAGGGAGGGGAGGAGAGGGGGGCACACGGACATACATTAGGGGGCATTCAGAGAGGGAGGGAGGAAGTAATGAAGCCGGGCTCCCGCAACCCTCAGTACCGCAGCTGGAGCCTTGATCAGTTTTTCCGCCTCCATTCTCTGCCCAGGCACCCCCCCCCCCCCCCCACACACACACACACAAGTGGCACCCTCCTCCCCACCCACGGGCATTCTCCCCACCCCCTCCACTGACAACCCCCCCTACCCACCAAGTGTCAGTGTACCCTGGCCCCAGGCACCCTGACCCCTGCACCCTTCCCCAGGCACCCTGCCTCTCACCAGACACCCTTCCCCAGGCACCCTGGCCCCTGCACCCTTCTTCCCCAGGCACCCTGCACCCTTCTTCCCCAGGCACCCTGCACCCTTCTTCCCCAGGCACCCTGCACCCTCCTTCCCCAGGCACCCTGCACCCTCCTTCCCCAGGCACCCTGCACCCTCCTTCCCCAGGCACCCTGCACCCTCCTTCCCCAGGCACCCTGCACCCTCCTTCCCCAGGCACCCTGCACCCTCCTTCCCCAGGCACCCTGGCCCCTGCACCCTTCTTCCCCAGGCACCCTGCACCCTTCTTCCCCAGGCACCCTGCCCCCTTCTTCCCCAGGCACCCTGCACCCTCCTTCCCCAGGCACCCTGCACCCTCCTTCCCCAGGCACCCTGCACCCTCCTTCCCCAGGCACCCTGCACCCTCCTTCCCCAGGCACCCTGCACCCTCCTTCCCCAGGCACCCTGCACCCTCCTTCCCCAGGCACCCTGGCCCCTGCACCCTTCTTCCCCAGGCACCCTGGCCCCTGCACCCTTCTTCCCCAGGCACCCTCCTTCCCCAGGCATCCTGCACCCTTCTTCCCCAGGCACCCTGCACCCTCCTTCCCCAGGCACCCTGCACCCTCCTTCCCCAGGCACCCTGCACCCTCCTTCCCCAGGCACCCTGCACCTTCCTTCCCCAGGCACCCTGCACCTTCCTTCCCCAGGCACCCTGCACCTTCCTTCCCCAGGCACCCTGCACCTTCCTTCCCCAGGCACCCTGCACCCTCCTTCCCCAGGCACACTGCACCCTCCTTCCCCAGGCACCCTGTACCCTCCTTCCCCAGGCACCCTGCACCCTCCTTCCCCACTGTCAGTGTAACCTGGCCCCTGCCCCAGGCAACCTGCCCCTGCACCCTTCCCCAGGCACCCTGCACCCTTCCCCATGCACCCTGGCCCCTGCACCCTTCTTCCCCAGGCACCCTGGCCCCTGCACCCTTCTTCCCCAGGCACCCTCCTTCCCCAGGCACCCTGCACCCTCCTTCCCCAGGCACCCTGCACCCTCCTTCCCCAGGCACCCTGCACCCTCCTTCCCCAGGCACCCTGCACCTTCCTTCCCCAGGCACCCTGCACCTTCCTTCCCCAGGCACCCTGCACCCTCCTTCCCCAGGCACCCTGCACCCTCCTTCCCCAGGCACCCTGCACCCTCCTTCCCCAGGCACCCTGCACCCTCCTTCCCCAGGCACCCTGCACCCTCCTTCCCCAGGCACCCTGTACCCTCCTTCCCCAGGCACCCTGTACCCTCCTTCCCCAGGCACCCTGCACCCTCCTTCCCCACTGTCAGTGTAACCTGGCCCCTGCCCCAGGCAACCTGCCTCTGCACCCTTCCCCAGGCACCCTGCACCCTGTCCCAGGCACCCAGTGCCTGGCCCCTGTCCCAGGCACCCAGTGCCTGGACCCTGTCCCAAGCACCCAGTGCCTGGCCCCTGTCCCAGGCACCCAGTGCCTGGCCCCTGCTCCAGGCACCCAGTGCCTGGCCCCTGCTCCAGGCACCCAGTGCCTGACCCCTGCTCCAGGCACCCTGCTCCAGGCACCCAGTCCCTGCCCCAGGGACCCAGTCCCTGCATCCTGCCCCAGACACCCTGGCCCCTGCACCCTTCCCCAGGCACCCTGTCCCTACCCCAGGCACCCTGTCCCTGCCCCAGGCACCCTGTCCCTGCACCCAGTCCCTGCCCCAGGCAACCTGTCCCTGCACCCTGCTCAAGGCACCCAGTCCCTGCACCCTGCTCCAGGCACCCAGTCCCTGCTCCAGGCACCCAGTCCCTGCTCCAGGCACCCAGTCCCTGCTCCAGTCACCCAGTCCCTGCTCCAGTCACCCAGTCCCTGCTCCAGTCACCCAGTCCCTGCTCCAGGCACCCAGTCCCTGCTCCAGGCACCCAGTCCCTGCTCCAGGCACCCAGTCCCTGCTCCAGGCACCCAGTCCCTGCACCCTGCTTCAGGCACCCAGTCCCTGCTCCAGGCACCCAGTCCCTGCACCTTGTCCCTGCCCCAAGCACCCTGCTCCAGGCACCCTGTCCTTGCACCCTGCTCCAGGCACCCTGCACCCTGTCCCTGCACCCGGCACCCTGTCGACACCCTCCTCCTTCCCACTGACACCCTCCTCCTACCCACTGGCACCTTCCTCCCCCACCCACTAGCACCCTCATTTCCACCCAGTGTCACCCTCTCCCACCCACTGGCACCCTCCGCCGCACACTCCCTCCCATTGTCACCCTCTTGCAAAAGCAGGGGTGTGGCTTAAGGCCGCACAGGGGGCGTGGCTAAAGTGTCCCTCTTTCACATCTTCAAAAGTTGGGAGGTATGCAATATAATAGCTTGGTGGATGAACTTTTTGTCCCTAGGCCTTCTCAAAGGACTAGAGGACATGATCTGCGCATGGAGGAAAAACGTTTTAGCCATTTATTTAGGAAAGGGTTCTTTACAGTAAGAGTGATTAAGATGTGGAATGCATTGCCACAGGAAGTCGTTATGGCAAACTTTATACCTGCATTTAAAGGGGGCTTAGATGCTTTCCTTGCGTTGAAAGACATCCATGGCTACAATTACTAGGTTATGCCTAATGATGTTGATCCAGGGATTTTATCTGATTGCCATCTGGAGTCGGGAAGGAATTTTTCCCTTTTGGGGCTAATTGGACCATGTCTTGTAAGGGTTTTTTCACCTTCCTCTGGATCAACAGGGATATGTGAGGGAGCAGGCTGGTGTTGTACCAAAATAACTATTTAACTATGTAACCTTCCCCCGCATGGAAATGACGTAATCACGTAATTGGGCCCGATCGTATCAGTCAACCGGCAATTTTTGAGTGCCAAAAGTTTGTTTCCACGATATCATGATGTGGGTACCGGTGCATGCTCATGTGAAAGTCACTTCGCGTCGCGTGGCGATAACGACCATGATGGCAGATCAGATCTTTAAGATCCCCAACGACTCCCACGCAAAATACTGCTATCGCTAGTCTTGTTCGCGCCCACTGTGAGTGTGTAATGCTGCATGGTGTCGTGCATACCAGCCGGCAGGAGGAGGCAAGTATTTACTTTTTAAACTTATTTTCACCTCGAGTTCTCCAAGTTTTAGTTGGGAAGATTGATAAAAGATAACACTTACCATGCCAGTTTCTGAGGTAAATACAACAATCTCGTAGAGTGGAGCAAGCTGCTGCAACATGTTGTCTATGCCGGATCTCTTCTTAAACCTCCATCCAGTCTCTAACTGCAAGCAGAAAACAACATTAACATTGGAAGAAGCTACCCGGAGTAAATTAAGGCGCCCACTAACTTTACAACTTTAAGTGAAGAATTGCCTGAGCAATGCCGAGCAGAAATAAAAAGTTGCAATACCTTATTTTACCATTAATGAAACAATCTGTACTTCCCATTCATCACTGCCAGGCAACTGGTGTTTAACCTCCTTTGCGGTATGCCCGACACTGTGTCGGGCATACCGCTCTGTGGCCCCAGGAGTCCCCCATAATTACATAATTTGTCCATAATGACTGTAAACCCTCTAGCTAGCACTAGGCTAGCTAATAAAAGTGTTGGGCACCCGCCGATCCCCTGCGATACCCCCCCGTTTATACATTACCCCCCCCCCCCCTGGATCCAGCGATCACGCAGCCTCCCTGCAAAGCTCCGGTCTCTCTATGGGGAGGATAGGGTTTGCGCATGACGTCGGCGACGACATGACGTCATGTGCGATCCTTCCCATAGAGAAGACCAGAGCTGTCCGGGGAGGCAGCGCGATCGCTGGATCCAGGCTGGGTAATGTATAAATGGGGGAGCAGCTGGGATCGCAAGGTGCCAGACACTTCTACTAGCTAGCCTAGTGCTAGCTATAGGCTTTACAGTCATTTATGACAAATATTTAATTATCGGGCAAAAACTAACAAAACCTCCTGAGTGGCGTAACGCTCAGGAGGTTAAAAGGAAATAAATATGGCAGCCTCCATATCCCTCTCAGGTCAGTTACTTGCCTTGGGAGGGCGAAGCCTCTGGATCGTAATGAGGCTTCCCCCATCCTTTTCACCCTCCGGGGTCCTGCACTGTTAGCCCTCTGAAAATACAGCGACAAGCTTGTTGCCTGCAGCGCAGTAGTTCCTGCAATATTTACCTTCCTGTCTCCAGGGCAGTAGTGGCTTTCCGATGGGCTCCTGCGCAGTAGAGCGGACATGATCGGGCTAGCCAGAGCCCTTCAGAAAGCCACTACGGCGCTGGAGCTGGGAAGGTAAATATTTACATAGCCGCTGTTCGCGAGCTGCTAGCGTTGGATCCCGGAGGATCAGACAAGACTATGATCAGGAGTTTCTTGCTGTGGACACACTAGATGAAGCCTTGTAAACACACTAGAGCAGGCTCTCAACCAGGGTTCCTTGAGGACTCTGCAGGGCTTCCCCCATCATGGGGGAAGTATAATAGAGCACATTATAATAGGAGGTACTGTAAAGTACTACATTTTGGGTGAGTATAACGGGGGTAGTAAAATAAACAGCCCAACCTACTTTTAATGACCATGCCTCCTGAAACAAATATAGGTACCGGTATTCCCCGGGATCAAAGAATTGTTTGCAGGGTTCCTTGAGATCCAAACGTTATTTGCAGCGTTCCTCCAGGGTAAAAAGGTTGAAATAGGCTGCTCTAGATGAAACCTTGTAGACACACAAGATGAAACTCGGTCAAGGTGGCCAGTTATCAGCCCCACATATGGACTAGGCGGCGCGCTGGATGAGAGCATTGCACATGCAGTCAAGAATCACAGGGTTGATTTTTAAAAGGAACCTAAACCTAAACTGAGAAGGATATGGATTTTTCCTTTTAAAATAATACCAGTTGCCTGATTCTCCTGCTGATCCTGTGTCTCTGATACTTTTAGCCACAGCCCCTAAATAAGCATGCAGATCAGGTGCTCTGACTGAAGTCAGACTGGATTAGCTGCATGCATTTTTTTCAGGTGTGTGATTCAGCCACTACTGCAGCCAAAGAGATCAGCAGGACTGCCAGGCAACTGGTATTGTTTAAAAGTAAACATCCATATCCCTCTCAATTTAGGTTTACTTTAAACATTACCAGGGGAAACATCTCTGCTCTACACTGTACATTCACTTCAGTAACCAATTGCAACATTCATAAATACTGCTAAGTAGATAGATATTGGCCAGATCAGTCAACCAGTGTGCAGCTGGCATAAGATGGATCACTCACCGACCACTCTGGATGTAACAGGACATTCTTCAGCTCAATCACCAGGGTGTAGGGGGGCTGGTAATATGGTTCCTTCAGAGGGTCTGGCAGAAGTTTCAGACTTGTGGGTTCAATAATCATCTGCAATAATTGTAAAGTAAAAATGATTAAGTTATATTAGGAGTACCGTCAACCATTCAGTTGAATCAAAAAACAAAAACCCCAAACTGAAACATGCGAGTCATCACAAGCACAAAGGCAGCATCATAACTGGTGACATCCGCCTGGTTTGCCTATGCCTAAAAATGACCCTGATCCAAGTTATAATTAAAGGAATACTATCGATTGAAGCAACTTTATTTTTAATACTCTATATTAGTGTACACTTTACCACTAGTGCTAGGGGCACTTTATTTATTCATCCAGGTCGCTCTCCCTCTATCCCTGCTTAAAAATTCATTTCTCACACAGCTCACAAATATATTTCACTGTGTCACTCACAGCATGCAGGAGACATGAGGAGAAATAGGCTGATCTGAGGTGGTAACAGGTAACTAAATGAGCTGTAATATTGCTGGAATATAACTAGCTATAACACTAGTCTGTGTTTACACTTAAAGAGACTCTGTAACTTGAAAAAGATCCCCTGGGGGGTACTCACCTCGGGTGGGGGAAGCCTCCGGATCCTAATGAGGCTTCCCACGCCATCCTGCGTCCCACGGGGGTCTCGCTGCAGCCCTCTGAACAGCTGGCGACAGGCCCGACTGTAATTTCAATATTTACCTTTGCTGGCTCCAGCGGGGGCGCTGTGGCTGCATTCAGCTCGGAAATAGACGGAAATACCCGATCTCCGTCGGGTCCGCTCTACTGCGCAGGCGCCGGAGACTTGCGTCTGCGCAGTAGAGCGGACCCGACGGCGATCGGGTATTTCCGCCTACTTCGGAGCCGAGAGCCATCAGAGCGCCTGCGCAGGAGCCAGGAAGGTAAATATTACGTCACGGCTGTACGGAGGGCTACAGCGAGACCCCCGAGGGACGCAGGACGGCGTGGGAAGCCTCATTAGGATCCTGAGGCTTCCCCCACCCGAGGTGAGTACCCCCCAGGGGACGTTTTACCGTTACAGTTCCTCTTTAAGGTGCGTACACACATGCGACTATAGTCGTTTGTAACGATCGTTCCCCCGATCTTTACCAACGACGATCGTTACAAAAAACGAACCACCGACTATTAAGGCAAACGACGAACGAGCCAAATCGCTACAAAAGAAAGTTCTGTCTCGGCGGATTTTAACCAACGACGATCGTTTGCAAAAGTAGTACATCGTTGGAAACGGTCGTTCGTACTAGGCTTAACATGCGCATTTCACAATTTCTCCGTGAAACTTCTCATTTTTATGCGCAGGCGCAATAGTTGCTTTACGTGATGTAACGTTCGTTCTAACGATCAGATCATTACACACCTTTTAAAACTAACTTTACTTAGGTCGTTCTTTCATCAATTAAAAGTTCGTTCGTCGTTCTCAACGAACGATCGTTGTCGCATATGTGTACGTAGCATTAGACTGGTTGCCTGCTGGCTGCCTGCTTGTGATGATTCACTCCAGGCTGCATCCACTTTACAAGCAGCTGAGAGGGGCAGACCACTGTCTACAATTAGCATTATTAGTATCTTTATCAGTCAAGAGAAGCAAAGATAATAAACACACATTGCTAGAATCTTTAACCCCTTACCACCATATCAATAAGATTATTTCAGCAAGGTGATAAACTATAAACTGAGGAGTTGATAGCAACTCCCCTGTGCAGAGACATGGTCTAGCCCTCTGGGAGTCAGTATTAGATTTTTGTACATTTTGTATCTAAAACTGACAGAGGATTTTACAGCTGAGAGGAACAGCTGTGTGAGGAATCAAATTACTCCTAGTACTTGCCCTAATGTGTGCTACAACATACAGCAACAGTTATGACCCATACCAGTCTTGCTTCAGGAAACACCACAGCACTGAAACTGCCCTCATCCAAATATGCAACCACCTGCTCATGGCAAGAGACAGAGGAGAGTGCTCGATCCTCATACTACTAGACCTTTCTGCAGCCTTTGATACAGTTGACCATGACATCTTGATAAACAGGCTACAGGAATACTGCGGCATTGATTGCATAGTTCTTCAGTGGTTCCAATACTCCTTGAGTGGCAAAACCCACAAAGTGTCTATGGGGCCCTTCCTATCCACCCCTGTATCACTTAAGTATGGGGTGCCCCAGGGCTCAATCCTCTCTCCCCTGCTTTTCACAATTTACATGTTACCGCTTGGAAAACTAATCCAAAAACATGGCCTGACATACCACTGCTATGCAGACGACAGCCAACTATATCTTTCCTTCAAGCCTGGTGTGACAGACCTAACTAACTATAAACGCCTGCTTACGTGAACTACATCAATGGATGAATGACAACTGGCTGAAACTAAATGCAGACAAAACTGAAGTCCTTCTGATTGGAGGGCAGAGCATGATAACAAAACAACTTAACTTGCAGTCTTCACCACTGGGAATAGGAGGCAAGGATCTACGCAGCTCTGATCATGTGCGTAGCCTGGGAGTTCTAATTGATGGGGATTTAAACTTCAGAACTCAAATCTCTGCTGTGGTGAAATCATCCTATTTTCACCTGAAGAACATTGCAAAAATCAAGCACCTTATCCCCCCAGAAGATCTGCCAACCTTAGTCCATGCCTTCATTACGTCCCGACTGGACTACTGCAATGCTCTCTACACTGGCCTTCCAAAAAGGTTCTTGTACCGCCTACAGCTGATACTGAACACTGCTGCCAGACTGCTAACCAACCAACCCCGTCACTGCCACATAATGCCAGTCCTGCACTCCCTTCACTGGCTACCTATAGAATGGAGGGTCCTATTCAAGATCGGCCTACTGACATTTAAATCCCTGAATAATCTGGGCCCTGGATACATGAAAGATATGTTACAGCTGCGTAGCAATCCCCGCACTCTCAGATCCACAGGTTCTAATAATCTAATCATACCCAGAGTCCACTTGGAAACTTTTGGTCCCAGAGCCTTCTGTCATGCTGCCCCTATGTTTTGGAACTCCTTACCTCAACAGATCAGGACAGCTTCATCCCTGGACGTGTTTAAATCCAGACTGAAAACCCACCTGTTCAGTTTGGCATTGGCAGAAATATATCTTTTGTTGTGTGAATACTTCATCCTACTACCAATTACTGAATCTGAGAGAGTCTAAGCACTTTGAGTCCTATGGGAGAAAAGCGCTATAGAAATGTTATTGTATTGTATAAAAATAAATGCATACATCGATAGTATTCCTTTAATGTTTGAGTTACTGGGTTTATCAACTCTGACCTGGTACACAAAAGGGGAATTGTGGCCAACCACTCAGGAGCTTTATCTTTCTGATTCAATCTCCTAACTTGACAGGACTGCCAAACCATCGTACACATTCTCCCATTAGTTTTGTCCCCAGAAAGTTTGGTTAGGCTTTCAGTTATGATCAATAGCTCGCACTACGTCTATTATGGGTACGAAAGATTTAATGCCATGCCCAATTGTTCAATGACCAAGAAACGGATAAGGTCTTAGTTGTTTCTGGTTGAATGGAATATCGAAGAAAATCTGGATCCACGGCTGTGAAGTCGGTACAAAAATCATCCACCTCCAACTCCTCAGTTTAGTATGCCACAGACTTCAACTCCTCTAACTTGTATATAACAATCTTGTTGATTGAAAGTATGTAACATAAAGGCCTCTTGCACACTGCAAGCGATTCAGATTCCGCTTTTTAATCGGTTTTTACTTCCGATTCCGATTTGCAGTTTGCATCCCTGCACACTGCAAATCGGAATCTGAATCGAATGTAAAAACTGATTAAAAAGCGGAATCTGAATCGAATGTAAAAACTGATTAAAAAGCGGAATCTGAATCGGAATCGCATGCAGTGTGCAAGAGGCCAAAATGCATATAATCACTCCCAAAGCTTAGGAATTTAAAAGCTTTCTTAGGATGGCATCTGCTTTGGGGAACAAAAGCTACGGTAATGGCCAGGAAGCTGGCACTCTGTCAGTCCCAGTCTGACACGGTCCACATGAATGCCCCAGCATGTTGTCTGTATTAGATTCACCAGAGCCCCATATCAGCCGGGTTTCAGTGTGTAGCCCCACCACCTTGCAGAAAAAGGCCTCTATATCTGATAGAGAAAAGGCCGGGGCCATTTTCTGCAAAGGGGCAAATCTGTGCATCGGAATCAAGCTGATGCGGGGTACCAGCGACAGTCCAACTTATTTCTCTGTTGTCTGGACATATTTCATCATTGTGGGCTCCTGCCGTCTGAGTTTTTTCTTCCAAAAGTGCATCATCATCTTATCCAGCGCCTTGGGTGAAAAGGTCTCCTGGAAGCCATTTTGCACCATATCATATTTCCCAGAATTTCCAATCAAGATGAAGGCGGTAGGATCATAAAGGTTAAACCTACCTGCCGATAATCTTTAAAGTATTTGTAAGTTCTTCTAATTTGCTGTATAACTGGGGGGTCTGAAAGCAGAAAGATAAAAGACAAACTAAGAAAAACCTCGATTACTGAGGTAACGTAAAATGACAAGCGGTACACTGAAGGAGGAGGAAAGCCAATATGTACCGATAAAATGGAGAATTCTGTTTAAGATTGGCTTACTGACATTCAAATCCTTGCACAATCTGGGCCCTGGATACCTGAAGGACTTGTTGCAACTACATCACACCCCCCACAATCTTAGATCAAAAGGACGTAACACCTTGGTCACCCCCAGAGTCCACCTCAAAACCTTTGGAGACAGAGCCTTTTGTCATGCTGCCCCTACACTTTAGAACTTCCTGCCACACCCAATCAGGACAGCCCCATCCCTGGAAGCATTTAAGTCTAAACTGAAAACCTACCTTTTCAGTCTGGCATTCATGAACATCTGACTATCTCCTCTGTAACACAACCCAGCCTGAAACCCTGTATTAATCTGAGACACAGCTATGCGCTTTGAGTCCTATGGGAGAAAAGCGCTTTACAAAGGTTATTGTATTGTATTGTATTGTATGTACAGAATTGGGAGCTTTTGCTTCCCTTCAGCAATTTTTAACCCTGAGACTGCCACAGATATTTATAAGGGTCATCCATACGCCATGGAAAGGCACTTTAGTACAAATCTACTTCAGCCTGCAGCAAACAGCTATGAGGGCTAGTGCACACCGAGTGGGCTAGTCGGCGTTTTTGCAGCCACTTGCGGCTGCGGATACGCTTGGTCAATGTATCTCAATGGGGTGGTTAACACCAGAGCAGGAGGCGTTTTTCAGAAACGCATACTCCCGGGGTGAGGCATTTTTTGGATTGCGGAGGCGTTTCTGCCTCCAGTGTAAAGTATAGGAAAACCGCAAACCGCTCTGAAAAACAGCAGTTCAGAGTGGTTTTGCAGGTGTTTTTGTTACAGAAGCTGTTCAGTAACAGCTTTACTGTAACAATATATGAAATCTACTACACCAAAAACGCTCCACAAAACCGCAAAATGCTAGGTAAAACGCTACAGAAAAATAAAAAAAAGCGTTTCAAAATCTGCTAGCATTTTGCGGTTCTGCTAGCGGGTGTTGGCGTGCACCAGGCCACAGTGTTTGTGTCTCCATATTCCTATGCCACGGGCGGTTTAAAGGACAACTGTAATGAGAGGGATATGGAGGCTGCCATATTTATTTCTTTTTAAAATAATATCAGTTGCCTGATAGCCCTGCTGATCTATATGGATGCAGTAGTGTCTGAATCACACCAGAAACAATGTCAGAAACACCTGATCTGCTGCATGCTTGTTCAGGGGCTATGGCTAAACGTATTATGCTGGGAACACACGCTACGTTTTTTTCACCCGATTTCCCATGCGATCGATAGTATGCAACCAAAATCGGAAGCATTTTTCAGCACACTTGAGCGATTTTATGGGCAGAATCGAGTGTGTTCTCGATTGAAATAGTATTGGACATGTTGACATTAAACGGTCAAAATGACTACTATCTTATCGTGTGTTGGCGCGATCGATGAAGCGGCTCGATTATGTGTATGATATAGAGGCGTTCAGGGGGCCGTATCAGAGTGCAGTATCATCAATAGTGGGCGTAATTAGTCGAGAACATAGTAAAACCGGAAAAGAAAACGTACGTGTGTAGCAGGCGGACGATAAAATTACTGTCGACTTTTGGTAGAAGTTTGCACGGAAAATCGGGTGAAAAAACATAACATGTGTTCCCAGGATTAGATCTTCTGATCAGTAGCCACAAAAACACCTGATCTGAAGTACAGTCCTCTGTATTGGAGGAAGGGAAGGTTAGTAGTTGGGGTCCCCTACAGCTCTACACCCGCCCCCCCCCCCCCCCCCCCCCCGGTGATCTCAGGGGTTGCTCCCCTATGTTACGACCCTGATGACATCCCTACTGACTAATGTCGACCTTGGTACATGCAGATTTGGGCAAGACATTTAATAAACACATTGCAAAAATAGATGGCACTGGCGTGTAGATGCTTTTAAAAAACAGCTGGCAGTCTATGGGTTGAATTCAAATTCAAGAAATTAAAAAAAAAAAAAAAAGTTATTTTGATTTACATTATGTAAGGAAGGGGATAAAATGTGGAAAGGTTTTTTTTTTTTTTTTTTTTTTTAGTGCCGTCGCCATTGGGGGAGATTTCCATCACTTATGCCTTGTTCACATTGCGTTCGGCTCACGTATCCGTCCGCGGTGGGCTCTTTTTTTTCCGCATTTCTTTTTAAAGCTTTTCTGCGCGTTCACTTGTTTTTGTGGGCGTTTTTGTAAGCGCTTTTGCAGAGCGCTTCCGTCTTTTGATCCGGAAAAAAAAAAAAATCTGGAAAAAGTAAATACAATGTATTTTTTTAAACCGCTCACACGATCACTTGCCAAAGTGATTTTGTGAGCGTTTTGCATTTTTCTTTTTCCTACACCTTCCATTGAAGCAAATAGCCTCAAAAATGGCCCAAGCACCGCTTTTCAAAGCGGATCGCAAATGAACCGCTCAGATATGAACTCTCTCATAGAGAATCATTGCACAAGTTCTTTCAGGGCAATTTTGAAAATCGCCTGCGCTTACAAATTTTCAAAAACGACTATAATGTGAACAAGGCCTTACTGTCCCCAGAACTTCCAGCAACATAGTATGAACTGTGACGTCCTGGGGACAGGGAGTGAGGGACAGAAATGGAAATGAAGACAAGATAAGCCGCAGAACATTTATATTGCGGTTTTCTCCTTGCGGGCTCAAAGTGCCAGAGCTGCAGCCACTAGTATGCGCTCTATAGGTGGGAGCAGTGTTGGGGAGTCTTGCCCAAGGTATCCTACTGAATAGGTGCTGATTACTAAATAGGAAAAGACAAGATTCGATCCCAGGACGTCTGTGACACTATCTATTGCTGTCTCTGTACTTGCTGAAGACATTCATCCATTCTTATCACAGGGAGCTGCAGTATATTTTTTGTTGATTGGGTAGCAGATCAATAGTCGCATAGACCTGTAGTACATCAAACGTATGACAACAGTTTGTTCATAAGATTTAAGCAGATTGAATTTGGCCATGTGTTAAATCAATCGCTTCCCAAGCAATCACGATTGTATAGTCAGGCCAAAATTGACCAATGTATGGCAGCTGAAACAGGTCATTGGCTCAGTCTCCCTATATTATAAGAAGAGTTTTTTGTATGCATGTTCAGGTTTGATGGCTAAAATATTAGAGGCAGAGGATCAACAGGACAGCCAGGCAATGTGCATTGTTAAAAATTAAATATAGGTCATCCTCCATATCCCTCTCACTTCAGGTTTCCTTTAATGGAAGAAACAAATAAAAAAGTATGTTTCAAGCGTCCGGTATACTGCTGAAGTTCCAGTGCTGGTCACATGTCTAGGCATGGCTACAGGAAGAGAGGAAATCACTCCAATAGGAAGTGATAAACTTTTAATACTTCCCCCACTTTATTAGTAGTGTGTTTTTTACTGTCATTTGTATCACAGATGGGACCGTTCCTGTTCCCTTCCTGTCCTGATGTCACAATTTTAATGCTTAAGCTGTCACTGCTGCAGCCATTCAGTAACATACAGCAGCCTGGGCAATAAAAGATCAAAGTGGCTTGCTTTGTGTATGGCTGCTGCATGTCACACCTCTGCTCACCTTAGCAAGCAGGTAAGGACTGTGTGCCTCTCCAAATCACATGAGGCTGCTTACCCATTGTACTCCTATCCCATCTTATTTGATACTGAATAAAGCACTTTTTTATATCTGGCACCCCCAGAGAGATGACATTTTTTGGTTAAAGGACTACTGTGGTCGGGGGAAAATGAGTTGAACTTACCCGGGGCTTCTAATGGTCCCCCGCAGACGTCCTGTGCCCGCGCAGCCACTCACCGATACTCCTGTCCCCGCTGCAGGTTCACTTCTGGAATTTCCGACATTAAACTTGTAAAACCACTGCACCTGCGCAGCCGCGCCCTCCCTTCAGCCGACATCACCAGGAGTGTATTGCGCAGGCCCAGTATGGTCTGTGCCTGCGCAGTACGCTCCTGGTGACGTCAGCGGGAGCAAAAGACAAGGCCGTGCAGGCACAGTGGTTTTCTGACTTTAAAGTCGGAAATTCCAGAAGTGAACCAGAGGCAGAGCCGGAGCATCGGTGAGTGGCTGTGCGGGTACAGGATGTCTGCGGGGGACCATTAGAAGCCCCGGGTAAGTTTAACTCATTTTGTCCCGACCCCCCTACAGTAGTCCTTTAAATTTTGTAAAGTGCCAACGCATGAGTTGGGCGCACAGGAGTTGCCTATAGTAGAAATATTGGTAATTTAAAACAACCAATATTTTAGTGCCCGAAATGAATGCCTAAAACAAATCCCTCTTCTAATGCCTAAACCTAACCTTCCCCACCAGTGCCCACTAGTTGTAGTTGATCAGTTAATCTAATTCAAATCTATATAGGATCCGATCGGCTACTTATGCAGCCGATTGGTTACTACTCCAGAATCTGGTGCCCAATCTCCACCTGGGACTCGGCAATGGCGTCGGACACCTGCCAAGCCGTGTGCCCAAATCCCCTTTTAACCCAGTCATGCGTCCAGTGCATTATAATACACAAATACTGTACACGCCAGTTCAGGAACCTCTAATAAGCAGGAGCTAGTCAGCAGGACGATGACATATATACTTTAAATAAACTATGTCCCTAGTGAGATGTTGGGCCCAAGAGCTTCATGGTGGCAAGACTGACCACTTAGTGCAAGCCACCTAAAAGAAATGTCAAACGTGGGATAAGTTTAGTACGACATCCAGTTTTATTATTTAGACATGACTATTGATTCACTGGTGCACTAATAGAAGACAAGACTAAGGCTCAACACACACCATGCAATCTTGGTTGTTCAATCTTACCACTTTCATGTAGTATAAGAGCTTATCCAATCAATCATTCAAGGTATTTTCAATCTGTTGGCCCTTATACTACATAGATTTGGTAAATCTGTACAACCAAGATTGTATGGTGTGTGTTGATCTTAAGGTTTGTACACATCTGATGGAAGTCGTTCAAAATGGGCTATGAACGATGGAAGACTGAGTCATCAGTGATGCATCGTTAGCGATGGCGTCCGTGCACACAACACTAAACTACTGAACACACACAACACTAAACTACTGATGAATCGTCCGATAATTTGCGCGCGCAGCTAGAAACACTTTCTCCTTTTCACGCAGCTTCATTTTGTCACTCCTGAACAATTGTTGGATGAAACGATCCGCTGCGCAGACTGGCCAAAAAGCGATGTAACAGCAATGTTACTTATCAAGCTGATGCGGCTCGATTGATAAGATCAGTCAGGTCGGATTCCGCCACCACCGACTCCCTGCTCGTTCCCCACGAGGGGACAATGGCAAGGAATCGAGCGGGTATGCGGAAGAGTCGATCCGGCGGCTAATCGAGCCGCCGGATCGCCTCGTATAGACGGGGCTTTAAAGATAAACAGCCAAACAGTTGTTTGTCCTTTGTTTTGAAAGACTCCCATTTGAGCTGTGCAGGCAGCTTATGATGGACTCCACTCTTTATTCAGCTACCATAATGATATGCATCAATGTTCATCACTGTCTTCACCAAGCACTGCAGCCACCAGCCACCCCACATTGTAAAAATACAGAGTCTATACAATACAGGAAGGTCGGAAAGGGGTCAGGGTAGGTGAAATGGGAATTTTACAATATTTGCAGATAGAATGTGGGGGGTATTTAACTCACCATTGTCAAACTCGTCAGGTATCTGAAAAATAAAGAGAAGAGTGTTACTAATTAGGAGTATGAAGTGGCTGTCAATCAACTTAAAACCCAAATGATCTACAGGGTTCAAATGGTACCTGCAGTCTGTGAGAAACGGTGACTGCATAGAAAGGCTGCATCTAAGAAAAAGGACAACTAAAAGTGAGCGGGATATGGAGGATGCCATACTTCTTTCCCTTTAAACAATATCAGTTGTCTGGCTGTCCTGCTGATCTATTTGGCTACAGTAGTGTCTGAATAAAACCAGAAACAAGCATGCAGCTAATCTTGTCAGAGGTGACAATAATGTCAGAAACATCTGATCTGCTGCATGCTTGGTCAGGGTCTATGGCTAAATGTAATAGAGGCAGAGAATCAGCAGGACAGCCAGGCAACTATGGCAGCTTCCATATCCCTCTCACTTCAGTTGTCCTTTAAAGAGACTCTGAAGCCTAGAAAATTACCGTTTTTTATTAGCCAGACCTTCTCAGCATTAATGGCATAGATGAAACACTGCATTCCCAGGGCTAAACAAGGCCTTTATCACCCCCAAATCCCAGGGAAATATTCCACGAGTTTCAAAGTCATGGATTTTGCTGCCCGGGGATGCAGAGCTTTGGGCTGTAGCTCTGTCTCCAGTCGCGTCAATTCCCATGGATCTCCGCCTCCTCCCGCCCCTCTTAGTGAAAGAAGACAGAGGGGCGGGAGGAGGCGGCGAGCCGTGGAGATTGACGTGAACAGAGGCAGAGCTACCATACAAAGCTCTGCCTCTAACAGGAAGGAACCCTGCAATTTGCCCAGGGGATTTCGGGGTGATTAAGGCCTCGTTTAGCTGCGGGAATGCGGCGTTTCATCTATGCCATTAATGCTGAAAAGGACTGGCTTATAAAAACAGGTAATTTTTGAGGCTTCAGTCTCTCTTTAGGCTGCTTACACACCAAGACGTTACGTGCGCCTGTAACGCTCCCCCAACGCACAGCAATGTAACACAAGTGGGCTGTTCACACAGCCCACGTTGCGTTACATGTAACGCTGCACGTTCTGCGCAAAGTGCAGCATGCTACGGCGTTGGAGCGGCTATAGCCGCGTTAGACTGTTTGCACATGCGCAGTGGGGGACGGAGAGGAGGCGGGGAGAGCCAGCTACAGTAGCCGCGCACATGGCTACTTAATATTCACTGCACTGGCGGGCGCTGATTGGCCGGCGGGACCACGTGATGCGGAGTGTCTCGCTCCGCATCACGTGGTCCCGCTGGCCAATCAGCGCCACTCTGGGAGACATTATAGGAATCGAGCCGCCTAACGCGGCTCACTCTACCGTCGGCTCTTGCAGCACCATACATTGTGTTAGGTGCACGTTATGCGACCTTAACGTGGCACCTAATGCAACGTCTTGGTGTGCAAGAAGCCTTAAAGGGAACCTGAGGTGAGAGGGATATGGAGGTCGTCCATACACCACAGGCTGATTCCTGATTAATTTCAGCATTAACTCTCTTGGAAATCGTCGGAGTCCACCACCTCACTGCTGCCCCTTAGTGTATAAACGTACCCCCTGTGTATGCATTTATACATTACCTGTCCTATGTCGCCCATCCATGTTTGGAATTCCCTGCTCTTCCGTTAGCGGTATACACGCTGCCCATGCACAGTATGTGCCACGTGTGTGATGTCACAAGCGCCACAGCAGCGGCGTGTATACCTCTAACAGAAGAGCAGGGGATTCCAAAGACGGATGACAACACGCGGTGGGCGACACAGGACAGGTAATGTATAAATGCACACACAGGGAGTACGTTTATACACTAGGGGGCAGCAGTGGGGGTTTCGTTGCGTATCCAGATATCGCTCGCCAATACCACAGTGCACCCAATCAACCACGAAAGCCCGGCGTCTTGCAGCATGTCCAACTGATACATGCAACCGAATTTGGTCGCATAGTTGATCTGACATGCTCTTAGCAGCACGGATAATAATTATCGAATCGGATGGTCTTTCGGCTGCCGGGTCATGAGATGTAGGGCCACCTTCAGACTGCGTTTCAGATTTTGGCCCCTTATGTGATTTGAGTTGACACCCCTATAGAGCAAGGCATATACATCCTTACATCACAACTGGCAGCACACAGCCCAGCTGGAGAATACCCAAATAGCTCAAAACCACCCAGAACAAGCAAGGAATAAAGATATGGGCAGCACAGGGCACCCTCTGCATGGAGTTTGTATGTTCTTCCAGTGTCTGTGTGGGTTTCCTCCAGGCACTCCGGTGTCCTCCCACATCCCAAAAAACATATAAGCAGATAAGTTAATTGGCGTCCCTCTAAATTATAATACATACAATACAAAATACATGCATAGACATATGACTATGGTACAGATTAGATTTTAAGTGACAAGACAATATACTCCGTACAAAGCTGCGGAAGATGTCAGCGCTATAGAAATACTAAATAATAAGAATAACATTCATCTGTACATCACGAGTGGCAGAACACAGCCTAGTGGCTGGCTTGCTGTTATCTAGGAGACAGTGCAGTGCTCAATTACATAGGCAGCGCCCAACAGCAGCAGCCCCAGGACAAAAGCCCTCATATGCACAATGTGTGAAAGGAAGGACATTTGATAAGTGTGCTGCTAAACACACAATAAACATCAAAGACAAAAGGAGCTGCTTCCCATCTGCACACCTAGGAGTGTGCCAGAGCCTGGTGACAAGTGTGGCAGTCACAGCAAGGTGATACGCCTTGCATATCAAAGGCCAGGAGAGGAAGAGGAGGTGTCAACAGGATGCAAACTCGCCTCAGACATTAAAGGGTCTCCCAGCCCTACCTGGAGGCTCTTCATACTGGGATTCTCACTAGCCTGCAGCATTGACATGTGTCTGGGTATTAGCAAGTGGCTGCACATCCCACAGACAGCAGACTGTGATACTGAATTCATTAGAGGCAGTGCTGGGGAATGGAGAGATAATTGGTGGATGTGAGCAGCACTCCTGATTTCTTTTGTGTTAAACAAAAAAAAGAACATGAAGCAGTTGTCCCACTATTACAGAATGCTTGAGCTTGGCACAGTCTACTAATTTGACTCTAGCCTCTAGGTGTACACTGCAGTGTTTGAGATGCAATCAGCAGCATAGCTTATTACATGATTAATGCGTAGGAGAGGAATCGCCGCCAGGAGACTTGGGCGCAGGATACAGCCGGAATGGCTTATCCTGCTGCTGCACAAGTTCCCGGCAACGTTAATTACTATTCCCCCTCTAGGTCCACGTGGATAGTGGGGGAATGCTGTAATTCGGCTTAATTATTGTGTTTTAAATGGAACTTCAGCTCTGTCTTCTGATGGCGGAGAAAAAAAAAAATAAAAAAAAAAAAAGTGTTTCACTTACCTGGGTCTTCTGCCAGCCCCATGCAGCCTTCCTGTCCTGCTCCGGTCCTACACAATCCTCCGTTCTCCCGCCGCCAGCTAGTTTCGTTACTGTCTTGTACTTAGTAGACGGCAACTGCACCTGCGTATCGTTCTTCGCATTCCTGCCTCCAATAGCGTCCTGCGCTATAAGCGCAGGAATGTGAACGAAGATATGCGTGGCAGGAACGCAAACAAAGATGCGCGTGGCTCGGGGGAGTACAGGCGCAGTTGCTGTCGACTTACGAACTAGCTGGCAGCGGGATAATGGAGGATCGTGGAGGACAGAAAGGTTGCAAGTGGCTGGCAGAATCCCCGGGTAAGTGAAACTGTTTTTTATGTTCTTCAGTTCTGCTTTAAAGGGAACCCAAGGTGAGAGGAATATGGAAGCTGCCATATTTATTTCCTTCTTAACAATGCCAGTTGCCTGGTAGCCCAGTTTATCTTCTGGCATAAGTAGTGTCTGAGTCAAACCCTGGAACAAGCATATGGCTAAGCCAGTAAAACCTGAGTCCGAGTACCTGATCTGTATAGGCTTGTTCAGGGTCTATGGCTAAAAGTATTAGAGACACAGGATCAGGAGGACTGCCAGGCAACTGGTATGGTTTAAAAGGAAATAAATATGGCAGCCTCCATATCACTCTCACCCCAGGTTCACTTTAACCCAAAAGTTAAACTTTGTCCACATCTGCAGCTACCGGTAAAGGTGGCCAATACATCTTACATACACCGGAGGCCCTGGCACTGTTCCCCTAGTGTATAAATGTACCCACCATATGTTTATTTATATATTACCTGTCCAGTGTCACCCACAACACAGTGCCCTTTGGAATACCCCACTCTTCCATTAGCAGTATACTGTACATGCTGCCAATGGAAGACAGATGGGCACTGCGACACAGGACAGGTAATATATAAATGCACACATGGGGGCCACGGTGAGGCAGCCGCTTCCCGAGAGATAGCAGGTGTAACCTATACCTTTAATGGCTGACTACATAGTAATATGCAAGTTTCTTGCTCAGGCAAGATATAGATATACAGCAGTTCTGATCCAGCTGTGTATCATGCAAGAAGAAGAAATTTAAACGTTCTGAAATCTTAAAATAAACGTGCACAATGAAGCATTAAAGGATACCCGAAGTGACATGTGACATGATGATGATTTTTCTTCCTCTGCCTGAAAGAGTTAAATATCAGGTATGTAAGTGGCTGACTCAGTCCTGACTCAGACAGGAAGTGACTACAGTGTGACCCTCACTGATAAGAAATTTCCCTTTTTATCTCTTCCCTGCTCTCAGAAGCCATTTTCTGCTAGGAAAGTGTTTAATAGTTGGAATTTCTTATCAGTGAGGGTCACACTGTAGTCACTTCCTGTCTGAGTCAGGACTGAGTCAGTCACTTACATACTTGAAATTTAATTCTTTCAAACAGAGGAAGAAAAAAGGAACAGCATAGTTATTTGTGTGCTAGGCACTGTACATTCATAGGTCTATCTCATGTCACTTTGGGTATCCTTTAAAGGTATTACCGGAATCAATGTTTGACTGACCGCATTCACAATGGGACGTTGCATTGTGTTCCCTGTGTAGCAGGAACCCAATGCAACGGAACAAAAAAGTCGTACCACACGTTACATGTTGGGCTGCATACAATGAAGTAAACCGTCAATGAAAAGCATGCTTCACATCAAATGTTAACACGTTTACTGGTATGCAGTGCGTTCCCATCCCGCAACTCGTTATACTTCAACGCTCCCGCAGCACTGTTAAGGTTGCATAGGTGGTGCATTGCAGTGCGGTAAGATGCGTTACAAAGCGGCCTTTACACCACACCGTTGTGAACGTGGCCTTATGGTTCTTTCACAGTGTTCAGTTGCGTTGTAGAATAATTCTGCATGTCGACTCACTACCCATACAATTCTATGGGCCTGTTCACAGTAACGCGTTGTAACGCATCGTGTTACTCTAACTTGCTGCATGCAGACTTTGTATTATTGTACATGTCTAGTCTCCATTGCAGCCTTTTCCTTGCTGGTTGTAGAGCACACTGAATCACTAATGCCGGGCATACACGGCACGTTTATGCGCCGGTATCGAGCCAGCGGCTTGATGCCTGCGCGTCATCGCGCGGATCGGTCCCCGCTCGTCCCCGCGGGCTTCCCTTATCAGCCGCTCGATTCTCCGCCTGCGGGGATCGAGGGGGGGGGGGAATCTATCCAGCAGGTCATCAGACCTGTCGGGTATTATCAATCGAGCCATTAGCGGCTCGATTGATAAGCCTGCGGTCGAGCCGTGTATGCCTAGTACACACCCTACAATTTTCTGTTAGATTTTTCTGTTAAGGTCCGTACACACGTTGGACTGGAGGCAACGACGGGTCCGTTGTCACCTCCCGCTGGGTGGGCGGTCCAGCGACAGTCCGGCGTGTGTACAGTCTGTCTGCGGACTGATACGGCTGTTTGAGCGATCCGCCGTGCAAAGTACTGGTAGAGACTGGTCATTATCTCTGGTGCATTGTCTTCTGGTTATCTCCTGCTGAGTAGAACAATGCCTAATCGCTAGGCAGATAGATGGTTAGATAGATAATTTCATGTTGGAAATTATCTATCTGGCAGATAAATCTAACAGAAAATTGAATGGTGTGTACCTAGCAAAAGAGGCATAAGTGCCCATTCACTAATCTTAAAAAGTCCATAATGATTGTACAACACTTTTTCTGGAGTTGTGGAATCTTTTAACCAATGGATTCAAGCAGTTGCATGACCGATGTTCTATAAGGTATTTATTTCCTGCAACAATAATTCTGGCATTTGTATAGATGTTTTCTCCTGTTCTACACAAATAAGATGACACCAACAGCATCTGCTGCTTTTGTGGCTTACCCCTTACTTCCCCAAGCTTACAGGTTTATGGGAGTGAACAGCTGCACCCTTTATATTTTGTAGCCTGTGGACAACTGGATGATGCCCGAGTCTGTTCTGTTTGTTAGCAAATTTACTTCTAATCTCTACAGCACATAATCCTTATAAAGTTGTGTGAATACAAGTTTTATAAGAACAGACTAATGTTTGATGACTAATAAACACAAAAAAATATACTTGATTAACAAACACAGGAGAACAGCAAGCTAACCATCAGCTACACCAAATATTGTATTAACTCCATTGCACGTCTTACTAGATTCATCTCTCCTAATGGCAGACATTAAACCTTGTCTAGAGTACTCTGTTGCCATCATAGCCCTGTTATGGTCTTCAAAGCGCATCAAGTGGGCAATTTAGATACAGTAAGTCTGAGAGCTTCCTCTTCACATACTAGTCTTAATAACAATAAAAGGGCTATATAGCTCTCCTCCTCATCCTTACATCCCCACAGCCATCAAAGAGGAGCAGAGGAAATGGTCCACTTGGTGGCTGAAGTCTCATGAAAAAGGGAGTGGAGTCCTTGTAATGAAGTCTGGGACACACTTGTCATGTGTCTGTGAAGAGGACTCAGTTCCTGGGGGTGTGCGATTTCCCATGGGCTTCACATTAAACCTCAGACAGGCCTGGAAACAAATCTCACACTACAGACACCAAAAGAACATCATTCAGCTTGACTTTGAGACCCAGGACTACAGTAGTTTGGGTTTATGGTTCTTGTTGGTTCCATCCCCACATAAAGGATAAGTGAAATTGGAACCCAGGTGTTAAGCCAACTCCAAATTAGCCCTCCTTTATATATCTTTTCTGTGTGTCTTTAAAAATCCTGTTGTCTCTCCTGGACAGGATGTAAAGACAAGTCTCCCTATAGCCTCCCACACATGGGGCCATTAGTGACACACCTCAACTGGCTAAAATATTTTAATAAAATAATTGTGCCTTGTATTAAGACAACACAAGACACGCTTTTCTCCTGGTGGACTCAAAGGGCCAGAGCTGCAGCCACTAGGACGCGCTCTGTAGGCAGTAGCAGTGTAGTGTAGTAGCAGTCTCCTACTGAATAGGTGCTGACTATTACTGAACAGGCAGAGCCAAGATTCGAACCCAGGTCTCCTGGGTCAGAGGCTGAGCCCTTAACCATTACACTATTAAAATGTACGTACACACGTCCAACTAAGTGCATGACCAACCCCGCGACAAACCGTTTACATGACTTGCATTTTCTGTGCACCAAGCAACTTAATGACCAACTCATTAAAGCTAATGGGAACCGGTTTAAAAAAAAATAAATAAAAAAAATCAGATACTCACCTAAGGAGAGGGAGACTGGGTCCCATAGAGCACTCCCTCTCCTCTCCCGGTGCCCGCTGCTGTCGTGGCTCCCCTGTAGCGGTATTCGACAGTTTCGGTCAAATACCGCTGTCTCCCGGCCGAAGGGAGGCTTCGGAAATGCTTCGAAGATGGGCCGCTCTACACTGCGCACGCGCCCTCTATGATGCACTTGTGTGTGCGCCGCCTGTCTTCGGGAGGACTCGGCTCCCAAAGATTTCCGAAGTCCCCTCGGCGTGGGATGAGAATGGAGGAGCAAGCGCAGCACCGGGAGAGGAGAGGGATGGCTCATTAGGACCGAGCCTTCCCTCTCCTTAGGCGAGTATCTGCCTTTTTTATTTTTTTTAAACCGTGGTTACATTTGCTTTAAAGAGACTCTGAAATGAACAAAAATTGCTATTTTTACCTGGTAGTTTGCTTCAGTATCTCAGTAGAGGTAAACCACTGCATCCCCGAGCAAAAACAAGGGCTTTAGACCCCCCCAAATCCCGGGGCAAAATCCCACAACTTTCTTGGTCATGGATTTTGCTGTCCGGGGAGGCAGAACTTTGAGCTGTAGCTCTGCCTCTGGCGTCAATCGGCGTGCAGATCTCCGCCTCTTCCCGCCCCTCTCTGTGAAGCAAGACTGAGCGGGGCGGGGAGAGGCGGAGATCCATGGCGATTGACATCAGTAGAGGCAGAGCTACAGCAGAAAGCTCTACCTCTTTCAGGAAGCGCTGCCCAAATTGCCTCCCGGGGATTTGGGGGGTCTAAAGCCCTCGTTTTGGCTCGGGGATGCGGCGGTTTACCTCTACTGAGAGTACTGAAGCGAACTACCAGGTAAAAATAGCAATTTTTGTTTACTTCAGTCTCTCTTTAACATACTGCGCACGCAAGCAAAACAGCGGACTGCATGAGATGGTCGCATTGAAGTACATAATTCAAATGTACACAGGTGGCCAACTGCACAACATCAGCCCAACAGGCGTGCGAGTTGATCTGCTGGATGGATCGGGCAAACCACTCGTTATCAGTCACTCATCTAGTCATTTGCCACGCATACACATGCCTGATAGTTGTCCAACAGACCAAAATCAGACAGTTTGGTCAAGTGCGTGTATGGGTCATAAATAACTTACTAATTTCAGTTGGCAGCATCAGTGGGCCTCATAGTACCCTGTACTGCTGGGTCCAGCAACTTTACTTCTGCCACTAGTCAAGAAGCACCTGTAGCTGCGAACCAGCACATTTGAACTGGGCATGTGTGATCATATTTTTGGTCTAATTTTTCAGATCAGAGAAGCTGGTAGGGCCAATCAATCCTGACTGATCCCATTATTGTTAGTTTCCCTAAAGAAATGATCAATGGGCATGGCAATTTTCCAAAGATACGGTCACAACTGATTTTTATATGATCGCAAGTTTGATTCTTTAACCTCCCTGGCGTTCTATTAAGATCGCCAGGGCGGCTGCGGGAGGTTTTTTTTTAAATAAAAAAAAAACTGTTTCATGCAGCCAACTGAAAGTTGGCTGCATGAAAGCCCACTAGAGGGCGCTCCGGAAGCGTCATTCTGATCGCCTCCGGCGACCAGAATAAACAAGGAAGGCCGCAATGAGCAGCCTTCCTTGTTTTGCTTACATCGTCGCCATAGCGACGAGCGGAGTGACGTCATGGACGTCAGCCGACGTCCTGACGTCAGCCGCCTCCGATCCAGCCCTTAGCGCTGGCCGGAACTTTTGTTCCGGCTGCGCAGGGCTCGGGCGGCTGGGGGGACCCTCTTTCGCCGATCAGGCAGCACACGCGGCTGGCAAAGTGCCGGCTGTGTGTGCAGCTTTTTATTTCGCAAAAATCGGCCCAGCAGGGCCTGAGCGGCGACCTCCAGCGGTGATGGACGTATATATTCGTCCATACCGCTGAGGAGGTTAATGCTGTGGATCGATTTAATATGTTTTTTTCTTACAATCTAAATGGGCAGCACAGTGGCATAGCGGATAGCAGCCCTGCAATGCTGGGTCCCTGGGGCACTAGATGCACAGAGCTTGTATGTTCTCCCCGTGTCTGAATGGGTTTCCTCCAGGCAATCTGGATTCCTCCCACATACTAAAAACATACAAAAAAGTTAATTGACTACGATACCTGCACTACACGATACATACATAGACATATGACTTTTAGGTTGTGAGACCCTCTGAGGGACAGTTGGTGACAAGACAATATACTCTGTACAGCGCTGCAGACCATTTCAGTGCTATATAAATACTAAATAATAATCTAAATGATCTTATCCAAAAATAATACGGTTTCCTAAAAATGTAACCTTAATGGACACCTTTAATCAAATTAAAGCAGCATTAAACAGCTGTCCAGACTACAGTAGTCTTCTGCACACATTTATACCCCTGTTTGTTTCAGGTTCAAGCATTCACTACAGTGTGATGAGGGGGTGAAGGACAGAAGAAGAAAAAAAATAAGGATTGCAAGCAAGATCTTTCTTTTAAGTGAACCAGAGACAAAGCACCGTCATGTATTTTACCATATAGATCAGTGGGAACATTAGAGAAAACACCTACCCTGCTCTCTGCTTTATTCTTCACTGCTCAGCCTGCTTGTTATCAGCCCTGATAAATATCCCTGACTGAGCATTCAGTCTGGCTTTGCTCAGGAATCATAATTGAGTCATTATAGCGGAGCCAGAAGGGGGCAGGCTTGGGCTTGAAAAGACATCCGAAAAGACAGACTCACCTATAATGATTCCTGAGCAAAGGCAGACAGAATGCTCAGTCGGGGATTTTATCAGGGCTGATAAGCAGGCTGAGCAGTGAAGAATGAAACAGAGCAGGGTAGGTGTTTTCTCTAATGTTTGCACTGATATAAATGTTTGCACTGATATATATGGTAAAATACAGGAGGGTGCTTCGTCTCTGGTTCACGTTAAAGCAAACCTGTACTGTACTGACCAGGGGAAAAAAAAAGTTAGATTATTATAGTACCTGGGTAGTCTAGAGGCTTCCTGTGTCCTCCTAAACACTTCCACTGCTGCCTGGGACTCTCTCCGTTTGTGGCTGCACTTCCCTTTGTGGTCAAATGGCACAGGCTTACAAGCACACTTTGGCGGCGCTGGTTTACGGCGGGGAGTGCGGCCACGAGGACATTATCTGAAAAGTGCTTGCTGGATATGTTTAGAGGGTTTAAGCATGGTAATCGTGAGGTCAAGGACAAAAATGGGACGCCTCTGGATTATCCAGAGGATTTCCTCTACCTTGGTAAATATCTAACTTTTTGTGCCACAGCCAGTTCAGGTTTGCTATAATGGGATGGTTGACCCCCACCTCCTTAGCATCAGTGCCCTAGCCTCTAATGCAGGGGTGTCAAACTCAAATACAAAATGGGCCGAAATTGAATACTGGGACCTAATTGCGGGCCAACCTCAATGTCTACTGGCCTCCTTCCTCCCTTATAAAGTTCCCAGGTCGCCCACGATCCCTCCCCTATACAGTTCCCTGGTGTTTAGTGCTTTCCCCCTCCCTCCCCAATATGGCTTTTCTGGTGTTCAAGGGCTTCACCTCCAATGTAGCTTCCCTGGTGGTATAGAGTGAACCAAACATAATGCAAAGTGGGGAAACCACTTAAAGGCCAAATGTAATGGGTCGAAGGGCCATATTTGGCCTGCAGGCCGGAGTTTGACATGTATGTTCTAATGGAAGGTGTAAATAGCATACAGGCTAATGATGCATGATGTGCAGTGCACAAAGGAGCTGCCTCTGGTGTAAGGGGTGAGAGATATAACCATGTGCTTGGGGATCAAACATCACTAGACAAGACAAATAACATTTATATCACGCTTTTCTCCTGGCGGACTCAAAGCACCAGAGCTGCAGCCACTAAGATGCGCTCTATAGGCAGTAGCAGTGTTAGGGAGACTTGCCCAAGGTCTCCTACTGAATAGGTGCTGGCTTACTGAACAGGCAGAGCCGAGATTCGAACCCAGGTCTCCCGTGTCAGAGGTAGAGCCCTTAACCATTACATCATCCAGCCACTAAAAATCCTCAGGCTACAATACCTATGACAGAACAATACTGCACAAAATGGTGCAGGGAAATTTACGCACCCCATGCGCCCCCACAGGCCATAATGTGCATTACTGCCATAGTACTTTGGGCATGGTCATGTAGCTGGCAGCCGACTTACATCTTTCCCGAGTCCATGGTGGCCTGGAGGGGTAATGGTAATTAACGCCGCCGGGACTTTAGCAGAAGGGTCAGCAGTTTTTCAGCTTCACCCTGTGCCCAAATTTCACAGTGCCTCAATTACATGCATGCTAGATTCCCGCCGAGGTAGTCTCTATTGGCTGCCCCTAAGTTTAATCCAGCGTGGGTAGCAATAGCCATAGCTGTGGGCAGTTTAATGCTCCCCAGGTCCTGGCCACCATTAGAACTGTAGGAGCTGCAGGAATGAAGTCTTGCAGTGGCCATATGGTGCCCACCTGTTACTGGAATGGGCCTCTTATCTGTGTATCTTGTACATTTTCCCTGTATGCAGTGTCATTGCACGCCTTTATTACACAGCTGTGCATAGTGGGTTGGGGCTTCATATTAGAAATAGAAGATATATTATTTCTATTAAAATTTTAAATGTGTACAGTGCTGACATTTTCTGCCACCCTTTGCAGAAGGCTCCCGGCATTGGGCCTTAATTAGCTACAGAAACAGGCTGTCCAGCCGGAGACAGGAGTGACCCAGGGAGATGGGGAGGGACAGAGCGGCCTCAAAGGGCCTGCAGGAAGCCCCTGATAAGTATAAAACCTGAGACCGCTTTGGTCACAGGTTTCCTTTAAACAATACTAGTTCCCTAGTTATGCTGATCTCTTTGGCTGTAGTATCTGAATCCCACCCCTGAAACATGCATGTGGCTGTTCTTGACAGAAACATCTGATCTGCATGCTTGTTTATGGCCTATGGCTAAAAGTGTTACAGTCAGATCAGAAGGACAGTCAGGCAACTAGTACTGCTTAAAAAAATAAATACGGCAGCCTCCATATTCCCCTCACTTCAGGTGTCCTTTTACCTGGGACTCTAGCATGGTAAATGAGAGCATTAACCACCAAACATAAAAAAGGTGGTCACAGCCATAAAGCCTACAGAAACATCTGGCTGTCCCATCTAACTACAGCCACTGTGACTGGAGTACAAGTGGCAGGCAGCTTGCCAGAGAGATGTGGGGGTGACCAACATCCCAGATGCGTAGACGACCCTGATTGGCCGAAAGATACAATGGAATGAGGGGCTTGTGTGGACGCCTGATTGGTCACATATATTGCCTGTGATACCCTGACATAGCCTGCGGAACACACCTGCTGGTCTGAACAAGTGTCTAACTCACTTGTCTCATAATACTGAACATTTTTGCTGGCGTATAAGCGCTATAAAACAATTATATTTATTCTATTATAGGGATTTTTTTTGCTATTATACTTAAAGTGGATCCGAGATTAACTTTTACACATTGCATAATTGTGCTCCTTTCCTATTGTTTATAGGGCATTCCTCAAGCCAATTTGTTTTAATACTCTAATTCCCTATAAACTAAACAAGCCACGCCCACAGGTTTTCAGAGAGCCAAGGCACTTTCAGACAGTAGCAAGGGCTCATGGGAGCTCAGCCTGGGCAGGAGGAGGGGGAGGTATTACTAGCTAGAGATTTCAGAGGCAGAGGGGAGGAGGGGGATTAGGATTTTTTGCTCAAGATGCAGATAAGCTTGCCTCTGTATAATGTTTACAAACAACATGGCTGCCCTCATTGTATCACAGGAAGAAATAATCATATTCTATTAAAGCTGTTTGCAGCTAGATTTGCTGTGTAAACTATCTAAAATTTAGATAAGATATATAGACAAGTTACGTGTTATAGTTAGTTTTTCATCTCGGATCAGCTTTAAGCTGGGAATCGTTCCATCAACAAATGGACTAATTAGTCAATATTGTTGTTTTTGGGTTAATCTATCAATCACAAAATTATATTATATTATATTATATGCGTGAACGATTAATATACTATTTTTGATAATCCTAATATGCCCCGGGCAGAGCTCTGCTTTAAAAGGGCTCCCATTAGATTGTGTCCTGCCTCATTGGACACAGATGAATAGCTCTATATACTAGTTAAGAGTGCAGGATAAAACATTTGTGCTGGAAAAATGCAGGAAACGCTCAAGTTGTTCCATTGGAGGACTTATCTTTGTGTTGGCCTCACTGCGCTCCTGCACCATGGGAAAGCATGGCCTTATATCCTCCTGCCTCTACAGTCCATGGATGGCAACACATGACCCCTGACCACTGCACAGCCTCTGCTATTGTCCCTTTACAAATGGACATCTGGCTAAAGCTTATTAACATGCGCTCCATATTCCACGTGCTTCCTCTGGAAAAACACTGACCTCTGCTGGTAAACTTGAGAAATGCAACAGCCTTTAAAATCGGTGCTTTTTGCCCAATTAATGGAGGTGCTCTATAGAGCTTTCCAGCAATGTGTAAATGGTGTAACAGCCAGCTGCATTCATCACTTCACATAACAAGAGATTTTGCCACAAACATTGTCCTTTTAAGAGAATGCACATCAGCAATTTTATTTTCATAAATAAGGGTCAATGATAAAGTAAAAAGATTTCATGAATAATACTGCCCTCTAGTGGTAGCCGAGAAAGCAAGTTCAGTTAATCCAGAATTATATTTATTTTTCAAGCCTAAGGCCACCTGCTCACTATTTGATGCGTTTTCACACATGCGATTAGCAGGCGTACCTCTATAAATGCGTGAGTTCGCAGCTGAATACAACAGACTTGAAAACCCATAGCAGTCCAGAACAATGCAAACAGCAGCCAGTTGTGTTGCCTCATGCATTAGATGAGAATGAGCCATTAACATGGGCTGTTAGTTCTGATGAGAAAATGCATTGCACTATAACTGATAGCATCACACAGGGTATAGGTGAGGCCTAAGCATACAAATTGCTACTGTATCATAACAACTTCATCATAGAATATCAACTCTTTTTACACTGACAAGCAAAATCAATGTTAACACAGGCAACAGTGCCATCCATGTCTGCTTCATAATACAAGTTAGTCATTTAAAGGGAACCTGAAGAGGTATATGGAGGCTGCCATATACATTTCATTTTAAGCAATATAAGTTGCCTGGCTATCCTGCTGATCCTCTGTCTCTAACATGTTTGGCCACAGACCCTGAACAAGCATGCAGCAGATCAGGTGTTTGACATAATTGTCAGATCTGACAAGATTTGCTGCATGCTTGTTTCTGGTGTGTGATTCAGACACTAGTGCAGCCAAATAGATTAGCAGGTCTGCCAGGCAACTGGTATTGCTTAAAGAGACTCTGAAGTCTTTTTTTCATATAATCCTGTTTAGCATGATTGTCCCAGTGAAATTGCCGCATCCCCGTGGCAGATGGGTGATTTATTGCTGTGTTTTAGACCAGCAAAGTTCTACGACTTTGCTGGTCGCAGATTGTGCTGCCTTGGCTCGCAGGGCTTCTCTTCCTGGAGAGGCTGAGCTTTGAGCTGTAGCTCTGCCTCTCCGCAATCAATCTCCGCCTCCTCCCCACCCCTCTTATGGAAAGACAGAGGGGCGGGGAGAGGCGGTGATCCGTAGAGATTGACTGCGGAGGAGGCAGAGCTACAGCCTGATGCTCTGCCTCTGAGGAAGAGAAGCCCTGTGAGCCCCGAAGCTCTGCAGGTATTTCACTGAGGTATTCATGCTGAACAGGATTATATGACAAAAGCAGGGGAAAGAGACTTCAGAGTCTCTTTAAATGGAAATAAATATAGCAGCCTCCATATTCTTCTTACGTCCGGTTCCCTTTAAGCTTTAAAAAGTGTACCAGTGAGATATAAAAGGCAATTTGGGATTTTCACAGCTGTATGGGCTCCACGTTCTTCATTGTCAGGAAGTGCAAAAAGCTAACAAAGGTAGAAATACCAACAAAATAAGTTCTATTTGTTGAGTGGGGAAGTGTTAGTATATGTTTTATAGTGGCCATTCATTTACTGTCCCAGGAACATTAGCAATCATATTACAATCTTGGTGCATTAATAGACTACAGTATTTCCAGCATAAAACAGAGTCTACAACGTAAGACTATTATTGCTGGTCCGTAATTCATAAAGTGACAGGAGAGGCACAGATCCTCTGCCACCCCTTCGAGGCAGCGTTCTCCCCTCCATGTACGAGCACGGCTGCATTACACAGGCGCCAGTAGGGTTCACACCGCAACATGTTCCACTGCTGGCTCCTCCGTTAAAATCTCCACTGAGGCAGGAGGCTTTGGAAGGCTAAGTGCTCCAGAAGATGGGAGGCTACCTACTACGCATGCGTGAGAGAGCTGCTTGCGCATGCACAATACGGAGATCTCCGAAGCCTCTGGCAGCGGCAGAGAGCAGTCTCCAACCCATCGGTTGGAGACTGCTAACGGAGGAGCCAGTGGTGGAACGAGGGGATCGGGAGAGGAAAAGGAAGGCCTAATAGGATCCAGAGCCTTCCCTCTCAAAGGAATCAGGGGAAAAAAAAAACCAATCCGCTTTACTTACCTGGTGCTTTCTCCAGCCCCTTGCAGTCGATTGTCCCACGCTGATGGCTCCGCTCTCTGCTGTCGTCCCGGGCTCCCCGCACGCTGTTCAGGCCGACACCGAGGTCGTCCTCATTGCGCCTGCATCAAGCACCGCTATCAATCACGGTCACGTTGTCCACGGCTTACTGCGCAGTAGTTCTGCGCCTGTGCAGTAAGCTGTGGACAATTTGGCCGTGATTGACAGTGGCGCTTGATGTAAGTAAGGACGACCTAGAGTTTGGCCTGAACAGAATGCGGGGAGCCCGGGACGGCGGCGGAAAGCGTGGGACAGTTGGCTGCAAGGGGCTGGAGAAAGCCCCAGGTGAGTAAATAAGATTTTAGTTTTTTTCCCTGATGATTCCTTTAAAGAAAATCAGAGATGAAACAAAATAATAGATGTATACATACCTGGGGCTTCCTCCAGCCCCATGCGCACGGATCGCTCCCACGCTGCCGTCCTAAGCCTTCTCTATCGCCTGTACCAGGTCCTGTAACTTCAGCCAGTCGTGGCCAGTTTTACGCATGCGCAGTAAAAAGGCTGTTAGTTACAAAAAAAACTTTAGCCACACCCACTTTTAAAGACCGTGCCTCCTGCAAAATAAATTCCCACTCCCTCCACTATTATATAGGGGTTCCCCTCAAATCTGAAAATTATTTGAAGGGTACCTCCAGGTAAAAATATGTAAAAGTCTGATCCAGATGTTTCCCTCTACTGAGGTAGACAACTTTTTTTTTCCACTATAGGTACACTAATTCTGCCCAGTACTGTACAGGTCCTCTTTAACCACTTTACATCCGCAGTGCTAAATTTCTCCGTCCCTCTGCGCACTGCTTCTCCTCCAGGGACGGAGAAAGGCGTATGTTTCTGTTTACATGCCTGGAGTGGGCGGGGCAACAGCAGTTGACTAATTGGACATTAGGAACGAGTGTTCCTAAATCCAATTAGAGTCCCCGATGATGTATGAAGGCTGCTTCAAAGAGAAGCAGTCTTCATAACAAACCGCCGGCACATTGTTATTGTGTCCGTGTGCGCGCGATCACGCGATCGCGCGTGCACACACCCACCCACACAGCCCCTGCAGTCCAATGATTGGTTATTGGGGACCCCAGTCCCCAATAACCAATCATACCACATGACAAATAAATGAATGGAGACTGCCTCTGCTTGAGGCAGTCTTCATTCATAACAACAGTTGTAAACAAAGGTGCAGCTCGCGATCGCGCGCCCCCGCGCACGCACGTGCACACCAGCTCCACAGTCCAATGATTGGTTTTGGGGACCCCAGTCCCCAATAACCAATCATATTGCCTAATAAATAAATGAATGATGACTGCCTGGGAGGAGTGAAAAATGCTCTGGTTTTTAAGGGGAAAGCCCCTCAGTTGTGAAGTGGTTAAATAATGCCAAGAGAGATAAAGAGCCATTTAAAAAACAACTGAAGAAACATTTGAGTGCTGTTGACATCCATGGAAGTCAATCAGCAGTCATTTGTTCAGTGAAAAATGCTAGTCTGAATACATGGAGGCAGAGCAGGGAAGTGTAAGAAAGGGGGAGGAGCATAGTGGTTACATTACCTTGTTGCCTTCCTCATCCAGAGAGCTGCTACCTGAAGAAAAAGCAGAGATGGTGTTCAGTCAGGCACTGTAAAATGTGGTAAATTTATTAGACACTGAAAGACGAAAGCTACCTGACCCAGATCCCAAAACACACTACAGAAACACCCCCAGAGGACATCACTGGGCTATTCAGAAACACTTTGCTTCATCAGTGGAACCTTTTCACTGGAAAAAATAAGAACTTTTGATCTGCCTGAAGCCAATTATAGCTTATACATGTTCTATTTTTTTCTATAGATCTACAGGTTCTATTTTCAAAAGTACACCCATCTGTAGGTTTCCTTCTATCAATACTGACAAATTTAAAGTAAAAAAAAAAAAAAGCTACCTGAGGAAGCGGATCCTGCTTCATGAAAAGCTACCTGAGGAAGCGGACCCTGCTTCCCGAACAAGCTGCCTGAGGAAGCGGACCCTGCTTCCCGAACAAGCTGCCTGAGGAAGCGGACCCTGCTTCCCGAACAAGCTGCCTGAGGAAGCGGACCCTGCTTCCCGAACAAGCTGCCTGAGGAAGCGGACCCTGCTTCCCGAACAAGCTGCCTGAGGAAGCGGACCCTGCTTCCCGAACAAGCTGCCTGAGGAAGCGGACCCTGCTTCCCGAACAAGCTGCCTGAGGAAGCGGACCCTGCTTCCCGAACAAGCTACCTGAGGAAGCGGACCCTGCTTCCCGAAAAAGCTGCCTGAGGAAGCGGACCCTGCTTCCCGAAAAAGCTGCCTGAGGAAGCGGACCCTGCTTCCCGAAAAAGCTGCCTGAGGAAGCGGACCCTGCTTCCCGAACAAGCTGCCTGAGGAAGCGGACCCTGCTTCCTGAACAAGCTGCCTGAGGAAGCGGACCCTGCTTCCTGAACAAGCTGCCTGAGGAAGCGGACCCTGCTTCCCGAACAAGCTACCTGAGGAAGCGGACCCTGCTTCCCGAACAAGCTACCTGAGGAAGCGGACCCTGCTTCCCGAAAAAGCTGCCTGAGGAAGCGGACCCTGCTTCCCGAAAAAGCTGCCTGAGGAAGCGGACACTGCTTCATAAAAAAAGCTGCCTGAGGAAGCGGACATTGCTTTCCAAAACAAGCTGAGGATTAAACATTTTTTTTTAAAGAAGAATCCTTCATTTGTCATATGTATATTGCACCTGCATACACATTGTATTATACCCAAAAACTAAGGGAGTGGATGATTTCTCCAACTTCCTTAAAGAGACTCTGTAACAAATTGTTTATCTTTATTTCTTCTATGCTATAAGTTCCTATGCCTTTTCTAATGTGGTCTGGCTTACTGCAGCTTTTCCTAATTGCACAGTAGCTGTGTTATCTCTGTTATATGATCTAATCTTCTCTCTATAGTCGGCACAGTCAGGCTGAGGCAGTCAGACTGGAATGTGCAGGGCTGCTTGTGATTAGCTAGAAGCTGTACACACCCCCTGCAGGCTCTGTGTGACTAACACACTCTGCTTAGCTGAGCCTATTAGAAGCTGGTTAGTTTGTTTGTAAACACTGCCTAAAACTGGCAATTACAAGCCAGGTTTGCAGCAGAGAATGGCAGAAACAGCACAGAGGGGACCAGGAGCACATAATGAATAGAATGGTATGCTTTTTATTGTAAGAATTTCAGAGTACAGATTCTCTTTAAAGCGATATGAAACCAGCATTTCTTCTTTGCTCTAAAAGTTTACTTACATCATATAATATACTACTACAATGTATTTACCAGAACAGCATGCAAATAGCTAAACACAGGATTGGCTTTGTCAATAGAAAGATCCCTGCAGTGAGATGCGAACTGGTGATGACATTATCTTGTGTTTACTTATTGTAGCAAGAGAAGTTGTGGAACTCCTAATGCTGCTAGGTACACACCATACAATTTCCTAGCAGATTTACCTGCTAGATCGATTATTTCCAACATGTCCGATCTGAAAAAACTTCATTTTACTGTATGTCACTACAATGCCTCCTTAAAGGGAAGATCCGAGGACATAAAAAAAAAAAGTTCTATTTACTCGGGGCTTCCTCCAGCCCTTGGCAGCTGATAAGTCTCTCGCCGCAGCACCGCTCAAAGCCGGTTGCCCTGGGTCCACTCCGTTGGAGATGCCAACCTTGCCAGGTCAGCATTTTCTGCACCTGCGTGCCGCTCGTGATCCCGCTCACCTGGTGTGGAGTGCTCTGCGCAGGCACAGTACTTCTGCCCCTGTACAGAATGCTCCAAGCCATGTGGGCGCAATCACAAGAGGAGCAGAAGATGCTGATCTCGCAATGGAGGGGACCCGGGCCAACATCTGGGAGCAGAGCTGCGGTAAGGGACATATCGGCTGCCAAGGGCTGAAGGAAGCTGCGGGTAAGTAGAATTGTTTTTTTTTATGTCCTCAGATCTTCCTTTTAAGGCAACTTCTAAATGTGGATTGTTTGATCAGTCCTTATTGCTCTGGTCTGTAACACATTTACAGAACTTTCACTATGCCTCACAATGTAGAATACAAAATGATCTCACCAAAGTTATAAACAATATAGGTGCTTCCCAACACTCCAAAGATCCCTCCAGTCCTCAGAAGGAACTTTTTGGCCCTTGCTTTATTTTCTTTCTGCTTTTTCTGCTGCTCCTCAGAGTCTGGGTTGGCATTGGGGTCTTCAGAGGTCTGCTGCATAGAAAAACAAAACAAAATCAGGGGTTTAATACAAGGACAGCACAGAGCAAGAGGACATTCCTTAATGTACACGAGGGGGGCACAGCGCACATCTTGTGTGAAGGAAGATGCTTTTCCCTGATGTACATGGGAGGAGGCACAGCGCACATCTTGTGTGAAGGAAGATGCTATTCCCTGATGTACATGGGAGGAGGCACAGCGCACATCTTGTGTGAAGGAAGATGCCGTTCCCTGATGTACACGGGGGGGGGCGCACAGCGCATGTCTTGTGTGAAGGAAGATACCATTCCCTGATGTACAAGAGGGCGGCACAGCACACGTCTTATGCGAAGGAATATGCCATTCCCTGATGTACGAGGGGGGAGGGGGCACAGCACAGGTCTTAAGCGATGGAAGAGGCCATCCCCTGATGAATATGAGGGGCGCACAGCACACGTCTTGTGTGAAGGAAGGTGCCATCCCCTGAGGTAAGAGAGGGGTGCACAGCAAGTCGTGTGAAGGAAGATGCCATTCCCTGATGTATGAGGGTGGCACAGCACTCGTCATGTGCGAAGGAAGATGCCATTACCTGATTTACGAGGGGGGGGGCGGGCACAACACGTCTTACGTGAAGGAAGATGCCATCCCCTGATGTACGAGGGGTGCACAGCACACGTCTTGTGTGAAGGAAGATGCCATCCACTGATGTAAGGGAGGGGGGCACAGCAAGTCTTGTGTGAAGGAAGATGCCATTCCCTGATGTATGAGGGGGCACAACACGTCTTGTGTGAAGGAAGATGCCATCCACTGATGTAAGGGAGGGGGCGCAGCAAGTCTTGTGTGAAGGAAGATGCCATCCCCTGATGTACGAGGGGTGCACAGCACACGTCTTGTGTGAAGGAAGATGCCATCCACTGATGTAAGGGAGGGGGGCACAGCAAGTCTTGTGTGAAGGAAGATGCCATTCCCTGATGTATGAGGGGGCACAACACGTCTTGTGTGAAGGAAGATGCCATCCACTGATGTAAGGGAGGGGGCGCAGCAAGTCTTGTGTGAAGGAAGATGCCATCCCCTGATGTACGAGGGGTGCACAGCACGTCTTGTGGAATGGAAAGCATGGCTATCTGGTAACAAATCCTGCCTCCTAATGAACCTTACTACCTCAGCAGCACTGACTAGTATCACAAATTGGTCTCTGCTGAGTCCTGGCATCCCCCGTAAAACAGATCAGAAACAGACTACGGAATAGACTGTCTGCTGCTCCCATATACCAGTGGGGCCGGTTGCTAGTGCATGGCACGAGCAGTGTGGAGAAGGCCCCACACAATGAGCATGGTTTTTGCTGACAAGTAAGGGCACTGCAGCCAGAAGGGGCTCAGTGATTGGCAAACAAGAGACTGAACTGCCTGACAAATACCTAGTTTAGCCTTTCTTGTGGTGTATGAGAGGAATCGGTGTGGGAGACTTGGGCGCAGGATACAGCCGTTATATGGCTGATCCTGCTGCTGCACAAGTTCCCGGCCACTTTAAATACTATTCCTCCTCCAGGCCGCCATGGATAGTGGGGGAATGAAATAATTTGTCTTCCAGCAATTGCTGGAGGCCGAATTATAGGGTTTTAAAAGTAACTTCAGCTCCGTCTTCTGACGGTGCTGAAGTTACTACCTGTGTGCCGCTATAACCGTAATTCCTATTATGGTGTATGGTGGTGCCGGCTGCGCCCAAATCTATTGCGCTGGAATAGCAGTGATAGTTCTTGTGAAAGTGGCCTAAAAGACAAACTTCAGAAAGTAGCATGTGCTGTTAAGATAGGAAGGTCAGAAAGCCTAAAGCTGGCCATACACTGGCCCGATTTGCCACCGTTTCGACAGCAGATTCGATCACTGGGATCGAATATGCTGCCAATCGTTCACGCTACACGACGAATTTCGATCCATTTCGTCCGATCCCGTCGATCGCTCAGTGCGGAAAATTACCGTTGATCACCCGCGGGTAGGAAGCACGTCGCTAGCGGCGTTCGAGTGCCCGACGACCGACGCAATAGAGCAGCAATATATTACCTGCTCCGCCGGCGCAACTGGCCCCGGTCACCGCTGCTCCGTCTCCGCTCTGGTCTCCGGCATGCTTCAGTTCCTCCTGCCCGGCAGGAAGTTTAAACAGTAGAGGGTGCTCTACTGTTTAAACTTCCTGCCGGGCAGGAAGAAGTAAAGCATGCCAGACCTGGAGACCAGAGCGGAGACGGAGCAGCGGTGACCGGGGGCAGTCATGCCGGCGGAGCAGGTAATGTATGCGGCGGGGGAGGGGAGCGGCGGCAGCAGCACCACCACCACCGATTGTGAATGGTTTCAGGCTGAAATCGGTTCACAATCTGTTTGCAGTAAAGGTAGCCATACGATCCCTCTCTGATCAGATTCGATCAGATAGGGATCTGTCTGTTGGTCGAATCTGATGGCAAATCGACCAGTGTATGGCTACCTTAAAGCCTTAGGGCTGGTTTATATGGAAACACGGGAATGGTAAAGGTTTAGTTTCCGGCGGGCGATGACAGCAACCCTTAAAGGGATCAGCTGCCACTTCTATTCATGTGAATGGAGGTGCCTGTGCCAGCATTCCCCGTGTCTGTGTGAACGCCGTGGTAGATCCTGCCAGCTTGGTGCGGACGCTACCTGCAGTGTCCAGGGTCAGCTACATTCGGCAGTTCCATGCCCTCCTGAAGGGATCAAAATGCGACAATTGGATGGAAAGCGCTGCTGAAGGTCATCAAATGCTTTTCTTGGCATCGGCTAAACAAGCCAGGGATGCCCTCTGACGCCCATGTGAACCGGGCCTTAAAGTATACCCGAGGTGACAGGATGACAGACATGGGTATGTACAGTGCCAAGCACACAAGTATGCTGTGTAACTTTTTTCTTTCTCTGCCTGAAAGAGTTAAACATCAGGTAAGTTGCTGACTCAGATAGGAAGTGACTAGAGTGTGACCCTCACTGATAAGAAACGTCAACTAAAAAAAACACTTTCCTAGCAGAAAATGGCTTCTGAGAGCAGGAAAGAGATCCTGTTTCATAGTTAATAGATTTTAACTCTGGCATACTTCAAAGAATGTGTCATTGAGCAAAAACAACAGTTAAAGCTTAAAAAGTAGATTTAAGAAACTGGAATATCTTAAAAGTCATTTTTAGGAGAAGGAAGTTATATACAATTGTTTATTTCATTAGTTTATTTTCACCTCGGGTGTCCATTAAAGTGCCCATTAATAGTACAATTTTCATAAACCTTCGACCTTTCTAGTCCGATAAACAGTGATCGGCTTGGTTGATGATCATATTTTCAATCAATTTCCCTGCCAGCAGACACTCTTTCACAGAATTTAATTTCATATGGAATGATCGGATTGGTTAAAAATTTTCATCCAATTTATCGACGATTTACAATCATTTCCTGCCGATCTCCATTATCGGATCAGAGGGTCGAGAAAACTCTACCGGTAATACCACTTTTCTGTACTGTGGTCCTCTGCAAAGTTTTAACCACTTCACTACCAGTATCACTTCCACCACACACATCAAAAAACAAAAAAAACAACTTGCAAACCTAAAACTTTTAAAGCATACAATTCCTGATACTGAGCTTAAACATTCCATTATACGCATGGAAATATCTGAAAAACATTTCACTTCACTAGACTCATTATTGCCTATATAAATGACACTTTCATCAAAAACCCCACATAATAAAAAGGATGAGGCTGGGGAGCTGCAGGAGTCCATGAAATGATGTCTTGACAATCAATACACTATGTGGGCACTGAGCTATTTTCCACCACTATCTCGGCAGGGGGGGGGGGGGGGGGGTGAAAAACATTCTGATTTCTCAATTTAAATTCATGCCATTATGCGCAGCATTTTTATCATCAGAATTCTGTTTTCGGAAATCTTTCAAACTATATCATAAGCAAGGAAAACAATGCTAAAAAATCCATTCCAAGCAAAATGCTGCCCATGTGTGCGCCACAGGCATCTTTCATATAGGTGGCCATGAATGAAATGATTCTTTAAAAAAAAAAAATTCAATTTGATCATAATATTGATCGCAACAATCAATATTTTTGGATAGATTCTATTAATCTGATCTGGGTAGCAGCTATCCTACCGTTAGTGGGCACAAATGATAGTTTCTGATTGATCAAAGAATTGCATCGTTAATGGCCACCTTATGAAGTATGGAAGATTAAACTAAGCGAGCACCAGAGAAGCCAAGAGAGCATGCCAGGCAGCAGAAAAAAAAAATGAGGGCGCCAGAGAAACAGAGAAGCCAAGAGACAAGGGAGCACCAGGCGGAGAACATAAGGAGCGCGCGCCTGAGAAGAAGACGAGAGCATCAGAACTCAGAGAAGAGAAAGTCAGACAAAAGCACACCAGGTGGCAGAAAAAAGACAAGAGCACTAGAGGAGCAGAGAGCGCACCAGGGAGCCAAGAGAGCGCCAGAGAAGTCAAGGGAGCACCAGGCGAGGGAGAAGACAAGAGTGCAACAGAACGTTCCAGAGTATAGAGAAGACAAGAGTGCCCCAAGACGAGAGCACCAGAGAAGCAGAAAGCAAGCCAGGCAGCAAAAAAGCAAAGAGAGTGCCGGAGAAGAAGATAACAAGAGAGCGCCAGAGCTCAGTGAAGACAAGCACGTCAGAAAAGACAAGAGAGCGCCAGAGCTCAGTGAAGACAAGCACGTAAGAGAGCGCCAGAGCTCAGTGAAGACAAGCACGTCAAAGAGCGCCAGAGCTCAGTGAAGACAAGCACGTCAAAGAGCGCCAGAGCTCAGTGAAGACAAGCACGTCAAAGAGCGCCAGAGCTCAGTGAAGACAAGCACGTCAGAAAAGACAAGAGCGCGCCAGGCGGCAGAGAAGCTGAGAGCACGCCAGAGAAGATAAGAGGGCCAAGCTGCAGATAAGACCAGAAAACTCCCCGCTATTTACAATACTTAACATAGTAAAGAAAGACATTGACTGGAATACTAAAGTTGGCAGCAAAAAAACAAGCAGGACAGAGACTGAGGGCCCGTTTACACTTAATGTTCTGCAAATACGCAGCTGAAACCCAGAAGCCATGCCACACTCGGCTATGGAACTCGCTGCCGCTCGCATAGACACTGATTGCAATGTCGGCCAAATCGCTATGGCAAGAGATTCGGCCGGCAGCACCATTATTTCCTATGGTAGAGTTTTCCTGCACGATTTGCCTACGGGAAACTCTGCGGATTCAGCCCGGATTTCCGCTCTAGTGGAAATGGGCCCTAATAGAATTTTGCCAAGACAACACATTGGTTATAGCAAATACCTTATTTCAACAGCACAAGAATTTACACATGGATGTCATCTGATGGTCAATATGGCAACCAAACTGACTGCATATTGTGATGGAAGAGTTCTGTACAAATAGCTTAAACCCCCTGGTGGTACTCCCGAGCAGAGCTCGGGCTAGGTAGCAGGAGCTGAAAGCAGCCACTCCTGCCTGTTGCCTGGGTCCCGCGTGCGATCAGCACTGGCCAGTGGGACTCCAGGCTTCTCTCCCCGGCCACCAGGATCCCCTTCACCTCCACTCTTATTCCGGGATCCCAGTAGCCAATCAGCGGCGATGCGTCATGCGCGTACGGAGATACGCGTACATCGTGACATCATCGGGGGCAGGACAAAATTTTAAAGTGGACCTGAACTTTTACACAGGGCTGAAGGAGGAGAACATAGAGAAATGCATCCTGTATGTATGTAAAGTTTAGCCTGTGTAGTTCCTCATTTGTCTCAAATCACAAGTTGTAATTTGATCTCTCCCCTGTGTCACCTGACTGCCATGGCAGATAAGCTAATTTGAAAGCACAGGATGTTAATATTTGGTTTCCCAACTGCTTCTGAGCTAGGTGCCTTACTGTTAGCGATTTTTGACTGGATTTTGACTATTCTCTGCCGGTTGCCTACACAGGCCTCTGCCTGGATTTTGACTATTCTCTGCTGCCCACCCGCACCAACCTCTGCCAGGAGTTTGACTACTCTCTGCCGGCCGCCTAAGACTGATAGCAAAGGAAATACAGTCTAAAAGGAATCACGTTTCTACTTCCTCGATTGTGATGTCGCCCTATGTGCCAATGCCATTCCCTTTTTCAAAATATACCGCACACAGGAGGTGTATTAGATATATATGTACATACTGCGTAGTCTGGTGCCTTATTTGTACAGTTTCACTATTTATTAAGCTTATTCATAAATTTATTTCAACAATTGTGTGTCTTTTATTGATAAGCAGAATGTCTACCAAGCCTTTATTCTGATATATTTTGGTGAGTTAAGACCTAGTTGGAGGCCTAAAATTCTTGAAAAAAAATAATGCTTTTAGACCCAGAAAATCCAGACAGAAATACACAGCCATGGAGGTTAAACAAAACCTGGAGCAGGCTGTGGCTCAGATCATCAGCTTCTAATTGAAAAGTGTAGAATTAAAGAGAAGAAAAGCCTGTAGACCAACAACATGTGATCTTAACCACTTTAGGACCACAGTCTTTTCGCCCCTTAAGGACTAGAGCCTTTTTTTCCCATTCAGACCACTGCAGCTTTCACGGTTTATTGCTCGGTCATACAACCTACCACCTAAATTAATTTTACCTCCTTTTCTTGTCACTAATACAGCTTTCTTTTGGTGCTATTTGACTGCTGCTGCGAGTTTTACTTTTTATTATATTCATCAAAAAAAGACATGAATTTTGTCAAAAAAAATGACTTTTTTAAAGGAATACTATCGATTGAAACGACTTTTTTTTTTTAATACTCTATATTAGTGTACACATTACCACTAGTGCTAGGGGCACTTTATTTATTCACCCAGGTCTCTCTCTTGCTATCCCTGCTTAAAAATTCATTTCTCACACAGCTCATAGTAGTTTGGGTCACCCTGAGCTGCTTGGTTACTCTGTCACACAGCTCACAAATATATTTCAGTGTCACTCACAGCAATCAGCAGACATGAGGAGAAATAGGCTGATCTGAGGTGGTAACAGGTAACTAAATGAGCTGTAATATTGCTGGAATATAACTAGCCTTTAACAATAGTCTGTGTTTTCACTCAGACTGGCTGCCTGCTTGAGGTGATTCACTCCAGGCTGCATCCACTTTACAAGCTGCTGAGAGGGGCAGACCACTGTTTACAATTAGCATTATTAGTATCTTTATCAGTCAAGAGAAGCAAAGATAATAAACACACATTGCTAGAATCTTTAACCCCTTACCACCATATCAATAAGATTCTATCAGCAAGGTGATAATTACACTATAAACTGAGGAGTTGATAGCAACTCCCCTGTGCAGACATGGTCTAGCCCTCTGGGAGCTCAGAATTTAGATACATTTGTATCCAACACTGACGGCCAAAACTGACGGAGGATTTTACAGCTGAGAGGAACAGCTGTGTGAGGAATCAAATTGCTCCTAGTACTTGTCCTAATGTGTCCTACAACATACAGCATTTAAAAATAAATGCATACATCGATAGTATTCCTTTAACTTTCTGTGCTGACATTTTTCAAATAAAGTAAAATTTCCTATACATTTGAGAGCGAAAGTTATTCTGCTACATGTCGTTGATAAAAAAAAAAAAAAAAAATTCAGTGTATATTTATTGGATTGGGTAAAAGTTATAGCGTTTACAAACTATGGTGCCAAAAGTGAATTTTCCCATTTTGAAGCATCTCTGACTTTCTGACCACCTGTCATGTTTCATGAGGGGCTAAAATTCCAGGATAGTATAAATACCCCCCCAAATGACCCCATTTTGGAAAGAAGACATCCCAAAGTATTCAGTGAGAGGCATGGTGAGTTCATAGAAGATTTTATTTTTTGTCACAAGTTAGCGAAAAATGACACTTTGTGACAAAAAAAAATTAAAAGTTTCCATTTCTTCTAACTTGCGACAAAAAATAAAAAATTAAAATCTGTCACGGACTCACTATGCTCCTCTCTGAACACCTTGAAGTGTCTACTTTCCAAAGTGGGGTCATTTGTGGGGTGTGTTCACTGTCCTGGCATTTTGGGGGGTGCCTAATTGTAAGCACCCCTGTAAAGCCTAAAGATGCTCATTGGACTTTGGGCCCCTTAGCGCAGTTAGGCTCCAAAAAAGTGCAGCTGCTAAAAGTTCCCTCGCCAGAAAAATCAAACCACTCAAAAAGAAATAAGGCCAGAGTGTTCACTAGAAGGGTTGATACTACTATCAAAGTGTAAATACTTTGGTCACATAATAAGAAGAAAGCATTGTTTGGAGAAATCTTGGGGGGGGGGAAAAAAAAAAAAAAAAAAGGATTGGTAGCATATGTGAAGATATGAACATGCCTATGCAACAGTGATTGACAGACACGTCAAAAGTTTATACAGCCTTTCGCTGGTGGCTCTCAAGAAACCTCACTATTCTATACGATTTAGTCACTGACTCAGCAGTTAAACCCTTTGCATGTCTTAAAGAGAAACACCAACTGCCCATAAAAGAATATTTCCGCTACCTCCAAATCTCACATTTTCTTTCCCAGGTTGCCAAGGGGCATGGCTCCCTCTTGACTCGCACATGCTTCGAACACGTGTGCGCCTCCGACCCGGGATCCCTGGGCCTGATCTCTCTGCTGTACAGGTGCATTGTGTCCCCCCCTGGTCTTCCCAAGCCCTCATATATAACAAAATGGGAACTCGATCTCAACACCACATTCGAAAAAGAGGACCTCTCTGACATCTGGTCTCTCACCCCACAATGCTCCATTAGTGCCTCCCTCGTGGAGACCCAATATAAAGTACTCCTAAGGTGGTATCTCACTCCAGACCGCATTTCAAAATTTGATACTACAAACAATGGCCTATGCTTTCGCGGTTGTGGACGGGGGGGGGGCCCTCTCTCACGTGTGGTGGTACTGCCCGAGGGTCCGGAGGTTCTGGATCAGAATATACCATGTCATTTATTCCACAATCCAAGTTCAAGTCCCCAGGGTTCCGGAGATAGCACTCCTGGGATTTCGCCCACCGGGCATATCTAACCCCCAATATAAATTGCTCTCACACATATGCTTAGCAGGAAAGAGAGTCAACGCAGGCGCGTGGGGGTCCCCTACCCTGTCCATATCCAAATTTAGAACTAATTTGAGCAGCGCCCTCTGCTTTGATAAAATGAAAGCTATACTTGATGACTCCCTTCCACGTTTTGAAAAAACTTGGCTCCCATACGTTAACCAATACCATCCAAGCTTACCCCAATAGCTAACTACAGTTTAATCTCCTGCCTAAAAACCTTAGGGCATCCATTACAATTAGTGCATTAATAAATTCCTTTCTTACACATGCAAGCAAGCATTTGAACCAAACACTTTACTCTTCTATGGCCGGAGGTGGTGCCGGGGTTGACCTTTTTCTCACTCTGCTCTTCCTTTTCACTCTTTTCTCTACTCCCTTTCTTCTCCCCCCTTTCCCCTCTTTCCTGCTCTTTCCCTACTTTTTCCCCCCTCTTTTTCTCCTACCCCCCGCGATGGATACAGACACTTTCTAAAAAAAGTATCTCCGGAGGAGGGGCGACGGCTTCGCCCCCCCCCCCCCCCCACAACACCCGGGTCCTAGTATCAAGGGATCCCACGGCCCTCTCAAACTTATTATAGCCCACCCCCCTGACTGGTGGACCTTGTTTGAACTCACCCAGTACAAGTTCAGCCTGTGGCTCCCATTGAGGGCGCTGGTATTTGTTGCCTTTGGGCTGCCAGCCCCCACCCCAAGTTGCATATGACCTCGCCTTTTCGCGAGACAGTTTGCACTACTAGGATATGTTACCACACCAAGTGACTGTGAATGTACTCATCTCCAGTATACCACACCGATGTTTGACATTCTGTTTATGTCTCTCTCAAGCGAATTATCTTATTTAGTTTTATATTTTGTTTTATACTTTATATTTTATACTTTATACTTTACTTAACCAGATGCTTTGTTAAGAAGTCTTGGTGCATATAATAAGTTTTTTGTAAGCATATTTCTTGCAATGTGCACCGTTTTACACATAATTGTATGTTCTCACTGCTATTTTGCTATTCAATAGAATAATAATAAAAATTTTTTTGAAAACAATAAAATACATTGATACAAAAGTTTATATGGTCAGGAATAGTCCTAAACTAATGAGGAAGGTATAGAAATAGTCCAATAAAATGAGGATATATAAAATAAATCCTTGTCTCGATAGACTACTATCTAAACGTCGTGGAGTACACCCCTCCATACAGCCGTATGAATGTCCTGAAAAACAAAAAACGAAAAAAAAACCAAATATCTGTCTTCTGAAAGCACAAATACTAAACTAAACCATGCTGGGCCGATGAGACTTATTTCCCAGCTGAACAGTCCTCTCAGGGGAAACAAGCACTGGTGTTGATTCCCAGGGCTGTGGAGTTGGTACAAAAATCATCCGATGCCGACTCCTCAGTTTATGCAGGGCCGGCTCTAGCTACAATAGGGCCCCAGGGCAAAATTAACTTGGGGGCCCCATAGTAATGTACACAGCCCCCTCCGCAACCTCCAAGCTGACTCCCAGGATCCATCCCACTACACTCCCAGCCACACAAAATTAATAGGTGTCCATCACACAAGGTATGTCCGTATGAAGGCAGCACCGTGCTCAACACTCCGGACTTCTCTCCACAGCACCTCTCTTCCTCATTCCCTGCGGGCACATATGGGGTCATCATAGCTGGAGGGGAGAGGACACACACCTTGGGGGCCCATACAGGCTCTGGGGCATTTGTCCCCTTTGCCTCTATGGAAGCACCGGCCCTGAGTAGTGATTCAACCAACTGACTCCTTTACTATGCACATGAAAATCTGGTGAACATACCATAGGAATATCATTGCTCTGCGTTGAGATGCAATGATACTGTCCGTTGCAATGGAACACATCTGATTCAGTGTGAAACTATCCCAAATGTGTGTGAGTATTCTACCAAATTTCCAATGTTATACTTATAAAAAAAAATCTGATTAAAGGTGTCCATTAACTGTACAGTTTTTGCACCAAATGCAATCCTTCGATGCAATTTCAATGAATGAATTGTACAGAAAATGTGCCGTTGATGAAGGCAATTGATAAAGAACGATTCTTTGGTCGATTGCTAAATAGGATAAAATCAATCCGAAAGTTGGATTTTATGATCGAATTTGAAGAAAGAATTGTTCAGTAAATGTGAACATGCTTTCTGATTAAGTTATGATCATTCAAATTGCATCAACAGATCCTATCCTGAAAAAATGTACCGTTAAAGAGAAACAGTGACCAAGAATTGAACTTCATCCCAATCAGTAGCCGATACCCCCTTTCCCATGAGAATTCTTTTCCCAAACTGATCATCAGGGGGCTCTGTATGGCTGAGGTGAAACCCCTCCCACAGTGTGACGTCAGGACCATGGTCCTGACAGTTTCCTGTCTGTGAACCTTATTGCATTGTGGGAAATAACAGCGGTTTACAGCTGGGTCCAACGGCCATAAAAGCAAGTAGCATCTTCTTCCACTGACATCACCTGCCAGCAGTAAAAATGTCACCATGTAATAAATGTCAGAATGTAAATCAGGGAGAGGAAAGATTTTACAATGAGCAAACACTGACTAAATGTATACATAATTATTGTAAAAATGAAGCACTTTTTTATTACATTATTTTCACTTTAATTGACACCTTAACAGACAGAAGAAAATGACCCATGCAAATGTCCACCTAGTGGCATGCAGGTCAGACGTGACAGAGGTGAAAGGTCACAGGCAGGACAGAGGTCAAGGGTCAGGCATTACAGAGGTGAAGGGTCACATGGTGACAGGTCAGGGGCGCAGCAGCTCTCACCTCCTTCTGCTGGCTCCGCAGAGTGTCCTGCAGCACCGCACCGGTCAGGCTCCCCGCCGGCCCGGAGCTCATGAAGCGGCATCCCAGCATCGCCCGGCTGGACAGCAGCATCAGCCTCCCCGTCCTCCCGCACGCAGGCACCAACGAGGCCGCCATCTTCCTCGTACAGCACTCGCTGGCCAATCCCAGGGAAGCCGGCCTCGACGTCATCCAGTGTGGACACACGTGACTGAGTTAAGCCATTAGGAATTGGGCTTGCTATGTGCGAACTGACGGCGTCACTGAGCGCAGCACTGACAGCTGGAGGCGGCAGCCATGTTGAGTGTGGCAAAGTCAGCAATCACTGCTCATAGTGGGTGTGGACTGTGGACCCTTCACCTATCAGCTACCAGTCTTCCTGGATGTTGGTGGTCAGTGTAAGAATGTGGACAGATGTGGCCTGTTTTACTCTCTTTTTTTTATTGCTATTGTCACCTGTCCCTGATTCACAGCTCAGCAGGTATACCTGGAAACACCCGAACTGCGCCTAAAAATGTTGACGTTTAGTTCTTCCAAACACATAACATGCGCTTTTCTTCTGGCGGACTAAGGGCTCATTCACATCAGACGACGCGTGCAGGAGCCGTTCTCCTGCATGCATTGAAGCCTGCGGCGTGAATTAATTAGCGGCGGTAGCTATTAATTGAACCCGACGGAAAACACCGGCTCCCGGGTGCGCTGGACGAAAAACTGCGCCTGGGTGCGTCGGAACCGCAACGTACCGAACCGCAGCGTCGGGTGTGAAAGGTAAAATGAAAGTCTATGGACTTTCATTTTACCTTGGTTAACGCAAACTTTAGTGTTGCGTTAAAACGCTCAAAGTTTGCGCAGATGTGAAAGAGCCCCCTTAGGGCTCTTTCACGTCTGCGGTTCGGTACGTTGCGGTTCCGACGCACCTGGGCGCAGTTTTTCGTCTAACGCACTGAACAGGCAGAACCAAGATTCAAACCCAGGTTACCTGTGTCAGAGGCTGAGCCCTTAACCATCACACTATCCAGCCCTCCATAGTCCGTGAGATCCCTCAGCATCCTCTGGGTCCTATCCATTCTCCCACTGCCATCTCCGTAAGATCTCTAGTCGTGCCAACTGCGCATGCGCGGTCCTGTCTGTGTGGTATTCTCAAACCTGTTTCTGTCACCGGGAGTTTTCTGTGTATATGTGGTTCATTCTTTTAAGAACTGTGCATCTTCAGAATGTTACCAATGACACCAGCATGATTAAGAAGGGAGCGTGAATAGGACTGCACATGCACATGCACAATCGGTACGACTGGAGTGGCTGGGTAGTATACTGGTTAAGAGGACATGGGAGATGAGAGTTCAAATCCTGGCTAGGGTGAGTATCAATTCCATAAAGAGTTCAAGGCAAGACTCCCTAACACTGCAGGGTGGCCTCTTGAGTGTGTCCCAGTGGCTGCAGCTCTTGAGCAAAAAAAAAATCACTGTACATATTATTTATTCGGAGTTCCAGTCACAGATCTTATGGAGCTGCCAGTGGGAGAACTGAGGGGAACCAGAGGACACCATGGGACCCCATGGGCTATGAGGGGCTGGAAAAAGCCCTAGGTAAGTAAAAGTCAACAGTGTAAAGGGCAGTTTAGGTGTACTGAGATCAATGAAAAACAGAATTATATATACCTGGGGGTTCCTCCAGCTCTTTTCAGGCTCATCGGTCCCTCGCCATCCTCCCAGGCCACCTGGGTCCTCCACTAGGTGGCTGGTAATCCAGTCAGCACAGGTGCAGTCCGGCCGCATGCTCCTGGCAACAGGAGCATTCAGCGCAGGCACAGAATGCTCTTGGCGACGGGAACATGATAGGGCACACGCATGTGCAGTTTTCCTTGACTGCATGAATTACCAGGCCGCCTAGCAGTGGATCCAGGCGGCCTGGGAGGACAGCAAGGGTCCGATGAACCGGAAGCTGAAGGGGGCTGGAAGAAACCCCAGGTATGTACCTTAAAACCCTTGTTATCCAGCACCAACGGGGATTGGCTGATGACGAAAAAGTGTAGTTTCTGGTTGCATAAAAGCAGGGGCGTAACTAGAAATCACTGGGCCCCCCTGCACAAATTTGTTTATCTGGAAGTAGCTTGTGGCACTAAAAGATCGGACCTCAGTGGTGAAACACAGAGATATGCTTGTGTTTCTGCTGCCACCGCCTATTTAATGCAGGAGGGGAGCGCGCTGAGAAGAGAGTGGCCCCCCCCTCCCCGCCGATGTGGGGGCCAGTGCTCTCCGCTTATGCTGCGACCCCTCATGCCCTCCAAAATGGCCCTGAGTGGGCCACCAGACTTCTGGTTAACTGAGTTCTGGATAACAGGGGTTTTAATATATATTTATTGATCTCAGGTTTCCTTTAAAATGGTCAAACATCATACTTTTTTATATTTATGTTCATTTCAAGAATTACAATCACATTTTCTGATTGATTGTGACATTTGAAAAGTGTGACTAATGTATCACACATCTGTGTTTTTCTCCAATTATGACAAAAAAAAAGATTGTAAACTCTGAAAAAATTGCTCTGGTCTGAAAAATTAAGAAATTGACAATCTACATTACGCCATTCAACTTTCATAATCATTGTTTAGAAATATCCACCACTCCTGATCAGCTTTAATAAAAAATAATTGGAAATTTGATCTTATGTCTCCACCGAAGGTCATTTTTATTGAATTTCAGCTAGATCATTGCATTGTATCATGGGTGGCCACATTTAAGATTCAATTTCTAGGTACTTAAAGAGAATCTGTACTCTATAATTCTTACAACAAAAAGCATACCATTCTATTCCTTATGTTCTCCTGGGCCCCTCTGTGCTGTTTCTGCCACTCTCTGCTGCAAACCTGGCTTGTAATTGCCAGTTTTAGGCAGTGTTTACAAACAAACTAACCAGCTTGTGATAGGCTCACATAAGCAGAGTGTGTGAGTCATACAGAGCCTGCAGGGGGCCTGGAGGGGGTGTGTATAGCTTCTACCAATCACAAGCAGCCCTGCACATTCCACACATTCCAGCCTTAGCCCGACAGAGCCGACAGAAGGAAACAGATTAGATCATATAACAGAGATAACACAGCCACTGTGCAATTAGGAAAAGCTGCAGTAAGGCCTCGTTCACATCTGCTGCGCTGAAAAACGTGTGAAAGCGCGTGGTAAAAAACGCATGCGCTTGTGCGCGCTTTAGTGCACGTTTCTGTGCGTTGCGCTGCGCTTCTTTAAAGCACGTTTTGCTTGTTGTACCAGCAGCAGTTGTCAATAAAACTTTGTTTTTGTATGTAAATGTATTTTTTTCTCCAATTAGGGGTAAAAAAATGCATGCGCTTCTATGCGCTTCTATGCGCTAAAAAAGCGCACCCATTCACTTGCATTGATGTGCGCTTTCCAGCTCAACGCACAGAAATGCATGCAACCCTACATTTCTGTAACACTGCTCAGCGCAGCGCATAGATGTGAACCAGCTACATTTAGTTACATGGGAAAGTAAATACCTTGCTGATCGCACAGGGCAGTGCGCTGTAAAAAGCGCACAGAAACGTCCCTGATATCAACGAGGCCTAAGCCAAAGCACATGAGAACAGGCATAGGAACTTATAGGATAGAAGAACTAAGGCTGAAAATTTTGTTACAGAGTCTCTTTAAGCAAAGCTGAACTGTCTAAAATATCTTAACAGAAATATAATTTTGTTGCCCCATTAGATATTTGATTAGACAAAAAAATATCTAATTAAGTAAAAATTTGATGTTTTTTTGAGTTTTCATTCAGAACCATGATCAACATCACATTGGAAATACAGAACAGCAATGTTAGTTTATGGTGAATGATGTCGACTGGCTGGCTTTACAGTTTGCATTTACTTTTAAAGGGTTCAAGCCAGCAAAGAGAAGAAGTGTCTCTCTTCAGCCTGTGACCCCCTTTAATACCGGTCACCAAAGAATTAAATGTGACATCATCTGAGCCATCCCCCCAAACCTACAATTGGCTCAGACCCCTTGTGGCATCATGACACACACCTACTTAATTAATATTCCGAGTGCTTTCTACCCTACATACAAGGAATGCCATGTTTGGTAAATATTGGCTATGTTTACCTTTCTGTGGACTAACGGTCTGGGGCAGCTCAGACCTATGGCCTTTCCCCAGGGACATATTCCTGGTAACTGACTGCATCATATCTTCTGCGAGAAACCCGTCTTAAAGGTATATTCTGCCAACCAAGCCTTTTACCTAAACTCAGGCCAAATAACTGAGGCCTACTTAAATTATAACAGTCTGAAGGCCTTGTTACCCCTCGTAATTGCAGAGCATTTTTTCTTGTGCATTTGCTATGTGATATTTGGGTGGATAGAACATTTTGCAGTACTAGGATCCAAATTTCAAATTTGTGACCTTTAGCAGATCCTAAAAACGCTAGAGGTTTTTGAAGCAGATTTTAAGAGCCATTCTAGGTGTGTTTAGAGAGGTTTTCTAAACATGCCTAGCGGTTTTGGACCATTTTTGTGTAGCAGATTTCATATATTGTTACAGTAAAGCTGTTATTGGACAGCTACTGTAGCAAAAAAATGCTCTGATCTAGCGGTTTTCAGAGCGTTTTCCCACTTTCCCATACTTTAACATTGAGGCAGAAACACCTCAGAAATCTAAAAAATGCTGCAGCCCCCTGGTGTGCACCAGCCCATTGAAATGCATTAGCCAAGCGGTTTTCTATCCCCAAGCGTTTTTAAAAACGCTCATGAACCGCTCTGGTGTGCACCAGCCCTAAGATGTATGTTTTTGGAGTGTAGAAGGAAACAACACTTTGGAGGAAACCGACTCAGACACAGGGACAACATAGGGCAATCTGGGGGCATTGGGAAGCCTCCCCGTGGCGCTCCTGGATAGTGCTATTGCAGCATGAACTAATTCCCGCAGGGCGACCGCTTTGCGGCATTGGTTTTTGACCCTGAATAGGTTGGCATGCGAAAGCGAATGCATATTTGCATGAGCATTGCCTCATGAATAGCCAATTAGGCCAAATTTGCTTAGCCAGATATGTCAGGTGTTCACTTGGTGTTTAATGCACACATTCAATTCTCTGTGTAATAGGGCTATCTGCTACGCCACTGTGCTGCCCTGGATTAAGATATTATAGGATCCTAGACATCTAGTGGCTTTGACTCCCAGTTTTGGTCTTTTTAGTGATCTGAGGAGGATGAAAGATAGATCAGAAAAGGTTGCAGCTGGGCACCTTGACACCCACTAGGGTCCCAGGCATCTGCCCAGGTTGCCTTGCCTTTGATCCTGCTCTGAATGTCATATTTAAAGATACAATGTTCTAGACCCTGCTGGTCTATTTGGCTGCAGCACATCAGAAATCAGCATGCATCTAATCTTGTTACATTTGCCAAAAATGTCAGAAACAACTGATCTGCTGCACGCTTGTTCAGGGTCTATGACTAAAAGTATTAGAGGCAGAGGGTCAGCAGAATAGAGAGGCAACTGATATTGCTCAAAAAGAAATAAATATGGTCGCCTCCATATACGGCACTTCTTACTTCAGTTGTCCTTTAAAGGACACCTGAAGTGAGATGTATGGAGGCTGCCATATTTATCTCCTTTTAAACAACACCAGTTACCTTATAGTCCTCTTGATTTTCCGGGCTTTAGTAGTGTTTGCATCACACACCTGAAACAAGCATGCAGCTAATCTAGTCAGACTTCAGTCAGAGCACCTGATCTGCATGTTTGTTCAGGGTCCCCTGTAGGCCAATGACACGTCAGTGCAAGATTTGGCTAAGGAGTCAAGTCCCAATCCAAACATTTTGTATAGCGCTTTTCTCCTGTTGGACTCAAAGCGCTCAAGAGCTGCACCCACTGGGACACGCTCAAGAGGCCACCCTGCAGTGTTAGGGAGTCTTGCCTTGAACTCCTTACTGAATAGGTACTTGACCTAGCCAGGATTTGAACCCTGGTCTCCCATGTCAAAGGCATGTACACTAACCAGTGTACATTAACCAGTACACTATCCAGCCATCCCTGCAGGCAACGTTCCTTGAATGCATGTACTAGGTGTAAGGACTCGAGAGATGGATGGATGATCTTATTTGATGATTAGGGCAGTTTTCATAGTGAACTCATGCAAGTGAATGAACCAGAATTACAATTCATAACTTTGCTTTTATTATTGATACATTAAAACAATAAATATACTGTACTGTACATAGTATTTCTCTAATCCACATTTCTAGCATTTAGTAAACAAAGACACTGGCTCCACCTGGGAGGCAGGATTTGTTTTTACAAATAAATCCTATTTAGTACAATCCTCATGTATAACAAACATTTAAAAAATAAATTATAGGCATTGAAACCTTTTACATTATAAATTAAAATAAATACAATCTTTTTATCAGCATAAATTAACAAATATAATTCAGAAACATTTTTAAAGGAAATATTGCAAATACATATATTATAAATATAGTACAGTAAATAATAATATTTAGGAAATAAATAATAATATTTAAGAAATAAGTAACAATAACAATATCATTATATATATTAAAACTGAGTTTCAGCATTTTTTTCCTTATTGTATAAGGATAGAAAGGTTTTGAATAGCTATTTGGATATTATTGCTATTTATGTACCTATTGGGATGAGTTCCTTTCATTTTTTGTTGTTCCATAAGTAACAGTGAGTTAGCTCCCAACTGTCCCTCTTTCGGAGGGACAGTTCCTCTCTGGGAACCAAATCCCACTGTCCCTCTTTCTTCCTTATTTGTCCCTCTTTTAAAACTAATGTACAGATTTGTGTTAATATACTGTATGTATTTTTCTACTGAAAATGTGTTTAACTGACTCCCCATAAATTTAATTGATATATTTCTTCAAATGTTAAAATTAAGAAAAACTAATGATAATAGAAAGGGCCAGTGTGGTTAGAATGCTAAAACAACATTTTTTGATTCAGAATTCTTTGCGATATGCACGGCGAGGGGTGTGTTGGGGGTGTGGTTAGATTTGTGGCAAGGTCTGTCTTAAAGTGTCCCCATTTCTTATCTCAAAAAGTTGGGAGGTATGAGTGAGGGCATCATTGTAAAGGAGACCTAAATAGCAAAGCATGCATTGATTAGCAGGTCTCTGCAGAGTTGGAAACTGATGGACATTGCATTGTTGACCTATGTCCCATCAGAGAAGTTCCATTATTTCCTGTCGTACCAGACGGTGGACAGGAAGTGAATACAATCTCTCCACAGGGGATTCTGGGAGCAGTAAAACCATTAAAGGGGAACTGAAGAGAGAGGTATATGGAGACTGTCATGTTTATTTCCTTTTAGACAATACCAGTTGCCTGGCAGCACTGCTGATCCTCTGCCTCTAATACTATTAGCCATAGCCCCTAAACAAGCATGCAGCAGATCAGGTGTTTCAGTGGTTCAGACTTATAAGTCTAATCTGACAAGACTAGCTGCATGCTTGTTTCTGGTTTTAATCAGATACTACTGCAGAGAAATAGACCAGCAGGGCTGCCAGGCAACTGGTATTGATTAAAAGGAAATAAACATGACCGCCTCCATATACCTCTCTCTTCAGTTCCCCTTTAAGTCTTTTCCCCATCCGATTGATAGGACAACAACTTCTGCCTTTGGGTTAGAATGTGCATAGGCTCATTGTCATGTAGGCCTCTTTTTGGTTGCAAATCTTGAATATATCCCCCAAAATCATTGGTTCAGATTTGTCATTTTATATATATATATATATATATATATCAATCACCTGTCTATCTTCTAGTGTTGTTTTTTTCTTGTTTTTATCTTCTAGTGTTTAGAAACAATAATCAGCCAGGGGCCAGGGTGCATATACACCTGTGACAAATATTGTCTCGGTGATCTGAACTCGATCGCCTTGGGCGACATCGCTGGGACGGGCTGTACAGATGTGAAGTCAGCTGTATAGCTGATGACGCGTTCTGTTGTTATGTGGGGGAAAGCAGAGGGACGACGGACTGTAGCGTGCGTGATGTCATGTGGTGTGCACAATACAATTGCCCGGCCGCTTGCTGGTGCGGCGATCGGGGGCTACTGTACACACACCTGATTATCAGCTGAGGCGAGCGTTATCAGCTGCCTCAGCGGACTTTGATCAAGCGTGTGTATATAGCTTTAAGATGGCCACATCAGTGATTATGTTTTGATCTGAGAGAGGTCAGGAATTGAATATAACTGCGGTAAGTACACTGATCTAAATGAATGCATAAGTGGGCTGAATTTGTAGCAGAAATGTACTATTCTATAAGTGCAGCGTATTCACTTTGGATTCGGCACAGGTAAACAATGATTGTTATTGGGTGAGGGCCCAGCATCCCACATCTTCCACTCTCAGCTGGATGAGGCTCAGTATTACAGCTTCCCGGACACAATTACTAGATGCCTGTGGAAAAAGATAATAGGATTTATTAGTAATTGATTTGTACACCACATTATTTAAAGAGGAACTCCAGTGAAAATAATGTAATAAAAAAAGTGCTTCATTTTTACAATAATTATGTATAAATAATTTAGTCAGTGTTTGCCCATTGTAAAACCTTTCCTCTCGCTGATTTACATTCTGACATTACATCCCATGGTGACATTTCTACTGCTGGCAGGTGATGTCCGTGGAAGGAGATGCTGCTTGTTTTTTGGCAGTTGGAAACAGCTGTAAACAGCTGTTATTTCCCACAATGCAACAAGGCTCCCACAGTGTGATGTCTGCACCCTGGTCCTGACATCACACTATGGGAGGGGTTTCCCCACAATATCAGCCATACAGAGCCGCCTGATGATCTGTAAGAGAAAGATAAAGATTTCTCATAGGAAAGGGGGTATTAGTTACTGATTGAGATGATCCCGGATAATCCCCTCCTTTCCAGTACTGGGATGCTTTTTAATGTACGGGCGAGGCCGCACTGTTTAGGCATAAAGTACAGCCTGATCAGTAGCATGGAGCCACTCGTGTTCAGCTTATTTTCTCCATGCATGAGTGGCTCTGTGCTACTGTGCAGAAGCGAACCCTACTGGTGTCTGCGCAGTGCAGCCGTGTGTACGGAGGGGAGCGTGGGGTGAGGAAGACTAAAGTCCCATCCAACAGCAGAGGGGTTGTGGAAGGTCTGGATCATCCGGATACTTTCCTCAACAGTGAAATATACTTTTTATGTTTTGGGGTTTACTTTAAATTCAGGAGACAAAAATGAGCACCAGGGCCCATACGCAATTCACTTTTTCACCTGAGTTTTCTCCTAGGTGATATTTTCACAACTTGTAAATAAAATGCCCTTTACACCACCAGCAATCAAACAAATACTCAAAATAATTTTGACAGTACTTTTTCACCTACTTTTGGTTCTTTTTCCATTGCAAAGCGATAATAAATTAATTTAAATTGAAGATGAAAAATTAATCTCCAGGGAGAATACTCAGGAGAAAAAGTGAAATGCATATGGGCCCAGGAGCACCAATAGTATAGTATTTCTGGGAAATGTAAAGAAATAACTACTCACAAACCTGGGTTGCTATAGGCAACCACAGTTTTAAGACATGTGGAGTAAGACCATCTCCATGTAGTTATGATGACTCGGTTGGGTGAACGTGGGCCATGCTCCGGAAAGAACAAAGGACCACTGGATGTAGTCGCAGAGGTAACCCCTGGGATGGGAGAGGAGACAATGCAAGATGGGAGGTGGCGCCCCAATTGTGATTCAATGGCCTCAATTCACTAAGCTTAACTCGCGGCCGTTCGGTGGCTCGTACACGGTGAGTTTCACTTTTTACTCACCGAAAGTAACATCATTTGGTAGAGCAGATTCTCAGCTTTCCATAGATATATGGCTTGTGGGGGTTTAAAAGAGCTGAAAGCGGAGATTCGTTCCATTTTCAGCACAGTTTAAAATCTCTATGGGGATTTACGGTGGGTCCCTTAAGTAGACTAGCTCCCAGTCTGAGCTGTGCATCCGTATTTCAAAGCTTCAAAAATCTCATCACAAGGTAAGACTGTTCCTATTACTTACTTCCACTCACTACATATTGTATCACAATTGGGGCGTCTCAACTCATCTTGCATTGTCTGAATGCTAATTAGGATGAATTTCAATCCTGGGTTAACACATTACAACAGTACTAATTAGAAGAGCTGAAATAAATTGGCCTGGAGCACTTGAAAGCTTCTAAATAAATTGGCTGCTAAAGGGTTAGACTATACATATGAAGATGTACACATGCTGCTCATCACTGCTTTATTGGATTGGTTATAAATATAGCATAATTCACATCAAAGTATTTGCTGGTGACACTTACCGCTTCCTGGAAACGCTGGAAATGCTCCAGCCAGGTCTTCAGCTGGGGAGAGGCGGGCTCACCGTACTCCATAGACTCTCTCTGCAAGGAACAGATACGGAACAATCATGCTAAGTCTTGTGTGTCCCTCTTATCCAATTAGAAAGCAGAAGAAGAAGAAGATGTTAAAGAGGAGAATCGACACTTACACAAGTCATCAGATCATCCTTCAGCTTCAGGAAGACCATGAGGGCCTCAGTTACCGGGTTCCAAAGAGCAGAAGTGGACATATCAGTCAGTACATCGACCACTAATGAAACTTGCTCCAAGGTCAGCATCAGACGGTCAGTTGGTGGCTAGAAAATCACAGTATTAAAAAAGTAAGGTGAGATTGTGTGACAATGGCAATTTGTTAGTGTGGGCTGGGGTAACTGTAACATGCCAAGTGTCTAGAATCAGTGCGATGGCCAATGTATTCCAAATTTTTCTTATACTTAAAGGAATCATCAGCCAAATGTCATGAAAGCCGATTTACTTATCTGGGGCTTTCTCCAGCCCTTTGCAGCTGACATCTCCCACGCCGCAGCCCTGCTCTCCGCTGCCACCCCGGGGTCCCAGCACGGTGTCTCGCCAGGCGAACTCGAGGTCGTCCTCTGCAGCGTGCGGGGACCCCGGGCCGGCAGCAGCTGTCAGCGTAGGACAGTCGGCTGCAAGCGGCTGGAGAAAGCCCCAGGTAAGTAAATCTGCTTTCATGTAATTTGGCTGATGGTTCCTTTAAGCCAGGAATAAAAAAATAAGTTTTACATACCTGGGGCTTCTACCAGCCCCCTGCAGCCGCCCCGTGCCCTCGCAGTCTCTCACGGAGCCTCCAGTCCCCCGCCATCAGCTATTTTCATTTTCGCTGACAGGGAGTCGGCAAGCTTTCTTCGCCTGCGCAGGCCTGGTTATGCGTATTCTTCTTCATGTTTCCGTCCTCAGTAGGGTCCTGCACAGGCACAGGACACTATTGCGGATAGGAATGTGAAGAAAAATATGCATGGCCAGGTCTATCGGCAAAATCGAAACTAGCTGGCAGGGTCTACATGAAAAGGGCGCCGGTAAAAAAGGGCGCCTGGTGGAGCCCATATATACCAACTTCGGCTACAAAAAAGGCGCCTGGTGTAGCCCATATCAAAACTTCGGCTACAAAAGAACCCCGGGATGTGTTCATTACTATTCCCCCTCCAGGCCGCCATGGATAGTGGGGGAATGAAATAATTTGGCTTCCAGCGCTTGTAGCCCATATAAAAACTTAGGCTAGAAAAAAAGGCAATAATATGGGCTACAAAGGGGCACCTTACTGTAGCCGAAAAAAATACGGGCTACAAAGGGGAGCCCGCTTGTAGCCGAAAACCTTGTAGCCGAAAAAATATGGGCTACAAAGGGGAGCCCGCTTGTAGCCTATATCAAAACTCGGGCGCCCTTTTCTACACCTTGTAGCCCATATTTCCAGAAATAACATTGATGTCTATGGCGGCGCCCTTTTCATACAGGCAGCTCGGGCGCCCTTTTCAACCGATCCCAGCTGGCAGCAGGGGACCGGAGGCTCAGCGAGTGACTGCAAGGGCACGCGGCGGCTGCAGGGGGCTGGTAGAAAAATCAGAATAATATTTATTTCGACAAGTACTACGGAGGTAGTACCCGGAATTATTTTTGGCTCATACAGGGTCGGAGATGGTACAAACACAGGTTTACTTTAAAGATTAATGTTCTTTAGAAGCCCCAGGAACGTAAAACTGATTTTTTATTCCTGGCTTAAGTGTCCCTATAAAGGACCACGATCATGAAAAATTGTAAAATGTAAAATACTTTTGTATAACGTACATTTGCCTGCAGGTAGTAGGTATCTGACAAACTTGACAGATTTTGGACCAGTTCATCTCCTTATGGGGAATCTCAGTGCTTTCTTTATTTTCAAAAGCACTTGCTGAATGGCAGTTGCTCAGTCTAACTGACAAATAGTGCGCAAATGAGTAGCAAGGCTGGGCTGGCATCTTTGTGCAAATCCTTTACCTGGAATAACTTTTGTAAAGAATAAAAAAATATTGAGAATCCCCAATGAGAAAATGGACTAATCTAAAACCTGTCAGATTAATATTATATTGTCTACTGTAAATGACAGTGACATAGGACACAAGCAATTTATAGTGCATTTTACTCTGGGACAGATGTACATGTTACATGTATGTATTTTACATTTTACAAGTTTTCACTATAGTGGTCCTCTACCAAAGTTTATATGCAGCTTGAAATTGGGCTAGATAGTTACTCCTTACATGGGCGTAGCAATAGGGGGTGCAGAGGTTGCGACCGCATCGGGGCCCTTGGGCCAGAGGGGCCCCGTAGGGCCCTCCCTGAACTGCAGTATTAGCTCTCTATTGGTCCTGTGCTCATAATAATTACTTTTATAGATACTTTGAATAGTGATAATCATTAACAAACTGTTCCCCATCCCCTTCTTGCACCTCTGACACTGTAGTTGCCATTGGCAAGTTTTGGCGCGCTGTATGTATAGAGTGCTTGGGGGGGCCTGAAAGGTTGTAATAATGTGCTGCTTGAACCACCCTGATATTAAATGATATACAGCACATCAAATTTTCATTTTGTCTTCTGTCTGGCCAGAAACACATTATTGTGCCATACAGGAGACAAACCTGTATTTGAATACCCACTTGGTATATTACCATACAAGCCACTGTGACAGAGATCTGAAGACTCAGACCTATTCATGCATTGTTGTTAAATCCTGGTCTATTAAAAATTAACACATGTAACAAAGTCTACCTCTGCCAGTTGTTTACAGAATAACAAATCCTATTGTCTCTGCTGTCTGTACCATGTCTATGCTATTGTTTCAAATACTTTCTATGGGCACTGCGGTCTAATCTGGTTTTTCCCCAACATCAGTGGGTATATAAGATTGACCTGTAAATAAAGATTTCAGATGCTGTTCCACCAACTTAAGTGTTCGTGGTCCGTGTCTCCCAGCTGGAGAGAGGGTATTCACTTGGATTGGGGGAGAACTTTAACCTGGGTTGCAGATTATTCTGCTAAGTCATCTTGTAGCTGCCTCCGATGAAATTGAGCTAACAGTTTGGTGTCAGAAGTGGGATCCGCCATATACAGTATCGGGTGAGTAATTCTATTTTTTGATTACCACCCTATACTGTCAGAGCGGATTAATAGAACCCGGAAGGAAAGCGCTTCTGTAGCGCCTCTCCCAGGAATCTGATATTCCTAAAGTAAATAGCGGGTCTGATGCCCCAATTAAGAAAGCAGTACTGTGTGTCTAAGTGAATATTCTCTCTAAACCTTGTATATTGTTGTATAGTCGCTTAAGTGAATTTTAGTTATATAAGATTGCATGTTACTGTATAGATTTGTGTAGATTGTATGTGAGGTTAAGCTGAGATTGAAGGTATAAACTTGTCCACAGAGGATAGTTAAAATTCAAACCATAAATTGGGTGTAGATAAACCTGATTAGAAACTATAGAAGAATCACATAAGCTGGAGACCAGGTTTGCCAGTAAAGTCTAATACTGACGTCACCATCCCTAGATAAACCTTCAAACTCAGCTAATCTCACTCTATTTCTTTTTTTTTAGCTTAGCATAATGGGAAAGTCTCAAAGGTAAGGAGACTCCAAGGGTTATTTTTGATTTATGATGTATCATATTCTGTGATGATGTTTAATGCGGATATATAGATTTGTAAGTTTTAGAAAGAATCATGTTCCACAATTTGCTTTGAATCTTATTTCTGAATAACTCTATTTAGGGGTTTCATTTTTTTTTCGGAGACACTCAGCAGTGTCTCTCTGGACCAGGACATTTTGAATGGGCATTGCGGCCGCAGGATACCTTTTTTTTATCAGTCCCTCCAAAATGTTCTGGCCTGGCTACTAGATGTTTCTGAGCCTTTTCTTCTAATTACTATAAATGTGTTTGTCTATCTCCTCTCACTGTAGTTTCTGTGGAACTGTGATATAAATTGCTTGTGTATGACTGGTTGCACTTTTTCAGCTAGGTTGTACTTTAAAGAGGAACTGTAACATAAAAATATCCCCTGGGGGGTACTCACCTCGGGTGGGGGAAGCCTCCGGATCCTAATGAGGCTTCCCACGCCGTCCTCCATCCGTCAGGGGTCTCGCTGCAGCCCTCCGTGGAGTCCGGGCAGCGGTGACGTCATTATTTACCTTCCTGGCTCCTGCGCAGGCGCTCTGACGGCTTTCCATTCCGAACTACACGGAAATACCCGATCGCCGTCGGGTCCGCTCTACTGCGCAGGCGCAAGTCTCCTGCGCCTGCGCAGTAGAGCGGACCCGAATGAGATCGGGTATTTCCGTGTAGTTCGGAATGGAAAGCCGCCACAGCGCCCCCGCTGGAGCCAGCAAAGGTAAATATTGAAATGACAGTCGGCACAGTCGCCGGCTGTTCGGAGGGCTGCGGAGAGACCCCCGTGGGACAGAGGACGGCGTGGGAAGCCTCATTAGGATCCGGAGGCTTCCCCCACCCGAGGTGAGTACCCCCCAGGGGATGTTTTTAATGTTACAGAGTCTCTTTAAATATGCATCTCTGGACATCTGCTCAGAGTTGTTGCAGGTTTCTACCCCCTCCCTCCATGTATTGGGAGAGACTTGTGTTAATGCTTTTGTTTTTTCTCTTTCCTCTTCCCTGAAAAGACTGGGGGCAATGAGGAGAGTGGCAGGAAACAGAAACAAAAGAAGATCCCAGCTATTTGTTGTCTGTTTGTGTATGTGTCTGTGCACAGAGAGTATCCAAACATTTTTTTTTTAGATTTAGGAATAAACCTCTTAATTTAATTGATCGGTTTTTTCTACAGTCAGAAAAGTCAAAAGCTAAATTATTGTTGGAGTCTAAGGTATGCTGACTGTGGTTATGTAAATTTGCATGTGTTGCCTTTCTTTGTTACTGTAGGAGAAGGTTTGTAAATTGTCTTGAGGCAAGGCGGGTGAGATTGAATGTGTAATTGGTTTTCACCTCATATAATTAATTACCCATGCACAAAGTTGCTGGCCATTACAATGATTTTTAATTTTAATCTTTGAAAAAGGCAACAATTTATTTAAGGGAAACCAGATTTAAAATGCCTTAACATTTGTAATGTAAGGTCAGTATTGTCAAATTAACGGATGATAAGGCATGTTCAATCTGGAGTTTGTGTTTTGGTTGCCGGGTATTTTGCATATAAGCACACAACAGTTTTGCTGTCAATAGGTTAATTAGGTTTGTAAATATTCAAGTAGGAATTAAGTTGCTTTGAATGAAACGTAATCATTTTAGCTTGAGCTTGCACTCATGCCGATATGAATGTAATGTAGAGAGATTGTGTCCAAAATCATCTTGCTCAAATCACTAGAAGTTATGCTCATTCCAGGTTTTCCCTTCACATTGCCAAGAATAATGCAAACAATTGTGTGAATGTTTGGGTACTTGTATGCAATTAGTGGTGATGAGTCCCTTAAGCAAAGTGACATACTTATATTTTTTCACTTGTAATTGTGTAAAATTGTAACAAATGCTTTTACAGCAATTTCTTTGTTGGTTTCTGGTCTGTATCTGGTTACAATCTGAGGGGTGTGGGAAACAAACCCTGGTGTTGGTGCATTTGGGGAGGTTTTTGAACAGCAGACGTTGACTCCCTGTACCACCCACTGTGCACAGGGTGAGATGGGGGGCCAACTAAACCTGCAAGTGGCTGAATCACACAGCCTCATAACCCGGCCCACATCAGTGTTCTAACATGCCTGGAGAGGGTGGAGACAAATATGTCATGTAAAATACTTATTGGTTGATTTGATTGTAATTGTCTCCATATGTCTGTTTGTATTAATACTGTGCTGTATAAAGCAAGGTCAGAGAAATGTGTTGTGTCAGAACTCTATAGTACTAGGATTTACAGACAGTATGATGTTAGTAGAAGAAATTTGAATAGAGACGAGAATAGAGAGAGTAACCTTTGTCCAAAATATTGTTACATAGCTACACATGTGGTAAATAGGTTGCACACACCCATTAAGCTGTTTAACTTCTTATTACCATTGAGGACCTCTACATAACTGCTTTGATTGAGACTGAGCTATCAATTACTTGGCTCATGCAGTTTGACAAACCTTGAACTCTTGTCTGATTCATCTTTACTAATTTGCCTGCACAAGTGTTCTTTATTACCTGTTCACTTTTGAGACCTACCTGTGATATCACCTGATTATGGAATACTTTGGAGAATATCTGATATGATTCTCCTGCACTGATGCAGCCCTAGAAGGATGACCCTCTGCTGTAAGGATGAGCCCTTTCTGCACCTGCCCTCCTCCTGTGTTGGTAATGGCTGCTTCAAGCCTTTCTTTTGTGTCATCCTTTGGGAAGAACTCCGCCTCTGCTGTTGCAACTGTGATGTGAGGTTTCTCAACTGGGATGAGAAGTTGAGTCTGCCCTTCCCTGCCTTTTACAACCTGGCTGCAATTGCTACATCCTTGTTATAAATCTGTTTCCATTTATTTTGTGGGTGCCCAATGCCATACAATGAAACTGCTAACAAAAAGGCACTGGGTGTAGCCACGGTGATTACACGGCCAGCTCTCAACCACCACTGTCTGTTTGCCCCGAGACAGCGAGAGCTTGGCAGAAAAACATCTGCATTCATCATGAGGGCTTGTGGTGATGAATTCACCGTCCTCCTTCACCCTTCAGATGAACAATATTCTACTCTGCAATGATGAACTGACATTTCCTGGACCCACTCGAGGATCATTTTTTTTTTCAAAATGCATTAAGAAGTTCTAACCTTATGGGTGAGGTGTGGCTTTAGGCAACCTGTTAAAGTTTACCACATTCAGTTTTCCATTAAGTTATGCAGGGCTAGATTAGGATGATATACTAGCAAAGCTAACTACTGTTAATTCATCTTGCAGTTGTGTAACCCTTTAAACTGTATATTGTATTTGTGTACCAATGACAACACTAACTCCTTGATCTCTAACATACATAGAGCTGTGCATAGTATCTAAGTGATCCCGCCCTTTCCTTTAGAAAAGGTTGGGATCAAAGGTTGGGTTGAAAGGTTGTAATAATGTGCTGCTTGAACCACCCTGATATTAAATGATATACAGCACATCAAATTTTCATTTTGTCTTCTGTCTGGCCAGAAACACATTATTGTGCCATACAGGAGACAAACCTGTATTTGAATACCCACTTGGTATATTACCATACAAGCCACTGTGACAGAGATCTGAAGACTCAGACCTATTCATGCATTGTTGTTAAATCCTGGTCTATTGAAAATTAACACATGTAACAAAGTCTACCTCTGCCAGTTGTTTACAGAATAACAAATCCTATTGTCTCTGCTGTCTGTACCATGTCTATGCTATTGTTTCAAATACTTTCTATGGGCACTGCGGTCTAATCTGGTTTTCCCCCAACATCAGTGGGTATATAAGATTGACCTGTAAATAAAGATTTCAGATGCTGTTCCACCAACTTAAGTGTTCGTGGTCCGTGTCTCCCAGCTGGAGAGAGGGTATTCACTTGGATTGGGGGAGAACTTTAACCTGGGTTGCAGATTATTCTGCTAAGTCATCTTGTAGCTGCCTCCGATGAAATTGAGCTAACAGGGCCCCATGTAAAACTTGCATCGGGGCCCAATGCTCCTAAGCTACGCCACTGACTCCTTACACATAGACCCCTAAATGCCTATCTAGTCCATTTATACAAAAATACAGGTGACCATTATCCTCCCAAATCTCCTCTTCTTGAGGGTGATCACATTTTTTTAGTTAGCTATTCTTAATAATTGAGGTTCCCTTATCAAGGTCCCTTATCAACCTTGTCCATTCCTAGGTTGTGCATTTTGTGACCTGGGGGGTTGATTTACTAAAGAAACGTTACCTAATGTGTGCAGATGGTGCACGTTAAGATTACCGGCATATGTGCAATATACGCATGTGACTTACGTAATGCGCTATATACATGTACCACTTGCGTTGCATGTTATGTATACATTTCTACGTAGATTCCAGTAATCTTAACGTGCTCTATCTGCACAATTTAAAGTGTACCTGAAGGGGAAAAAAGTGCCCCTAGGGGGGTACTTAAAGAGAATCTGTACTGTAAAATTCTTACAATAAAAAGCATACCATTCTATTCATTATGTTCTCCTGGGCCCCTCTGTGCTGTTTCTGCCACTCCAGTCCCTGCTGCAATCCTGGCTTGTAATTGCCATTTTTATGCAGTGTTTACAAACAAAAGACATAGCAAGTGATAGGCTGAGAGTAGCTCAGTGTGTGAGTCATACAGAGTGCGCAGGGGGCCTGGAGAGGGTGTGTATAGCTTCTATCTAATCACAAGCAGCACAGCACATTCCAGCCTGACTGCCTGAGCCCGACAGAGCCAACAGAGGAGAGAAGATTAGATCATATAACAGAGATAATACAGCCACTGTGCATATAGGAAAGGCTGCAGTTAGACAGAGCACATTAGAACAGGTATAGAAACCTATAGGATAGAAGAAATTAGGATGAAAATTTTGTTACAGAGTCTCAATAACTCGGGAGGGGGAGGCCTCTGGATCCTTAGGAGGATTACCCCATCCTCCTCACCAGAGGGAATCCTGCGCTGCGACGCCTGAAGTTTCGCTTGTCGGGATCCTCGTGCAGGCGCAGTAGCGGCTTTCCGGTGGGCTTCAGTAGAAATAGCCGACACCAATCGGGTCCACTCTATTGAGTAGGTGAAAGTTGCGCCTGCGCAGTGGAACAGACAAGATAGGGCTTGGCTATTTCCCCAGAGCCCAGCGGCTGAGATTGTTTTAATTTACCTGTGGAAGGGGTCTGCCAGGGACAACTGGGGAAGCCTCTTTAGGGTCGGGAGGCTTCCCCCTCCCGAGGTAAGTACCCCCAGGGGAGGTTTTTATTCTTACAGGTTTACTTTAACCACTTGCCGACCGCACGCTTATACCGCGCGTCGGCAAAGTGGCAGCTGCAGGACCAGCGACGCAGTACTGCGTCGCCAGCTGCAGGCTGATTAATCAGGAAGCAGCCGCTCGCGCGAGCGGCTGCTTCCTGTCAAATCACGACGGGGGGCTCCGTGAATAGCCTGCGGGCCGCCGATGGCGGCTCGCAGGCTAAATGTAAACACAAGCGGAAATAATCCGCTTTGTTTACATTGTACGGCGCTGCTGCGCAGCAGCGCCGTAAGGCAGATCGGCGATCCCCGGCCAATCAGCGGCCGGGGATCGCCGCCATGTGACAGGGGACGTCCTGTCACTGGCTGCACAGGACGGATAGCGTCCTGTGCAGCCTCGATCGCCGGGGGGGGGGGAGCAGGTAGGAAAGGGAGGGGGAATTTTGCCGTGGAGGGGGGCTTTGAGGTGCCCCCCCCGCCAGCCACACGCAGGCAGAAGAGATCGGACCACCCCCAGCACATCATCCCCCTAGTGGGGAAAAAAGGGGGGCGATCTGATCTCTCTGCCTGCAACCTGATCTGTGCTGGGGGCTGCACAGCCCACCCAGCACAGATCACTCAAAACAGCGCTGGTCCTTAAGGGGGGGGTAAAGGGTGGGTCATCAAGTGGTTAAAGATTAACGTTCTGTAGTGAATCAGCCCCACAGCCCCCCAAAACTGACTGACCTACAAATCTGTCTTGTTCCTAATTTTCATATTTGACCAAAGGTGTCATCTAATAGTGACTGGATAGTGTACTGGTTAAGGGCTATGCTTTGAATCTTGGCTCTTCCTGTTCAGTAAGCCAGCACCTATTCAGTAAGGAGACCTTGGGCAAGACTCCCTAACCCTGCTACTGCCTATATAGCACACCATAGTGGCAGCAGCTCTGGCGCTTTGAGTCCGCCAGGAGAAAAGCGTGATATAAATATTCTGTGTCTTGTCTTGATTGGTCGCTGTGGGTTGCTGCACTTTGCATGTTATGATTGCTCTCTGCACAGACTGATTAATTAGACCTGATAGTGTACGCAGTGGTTATATAATAAACATCAGGAATAACACGTTCTTCTTACCCCGAGGTCACACACAGAGGGCTTGTGTCTCAGCATTCTTTTGTGACATTTCAATGCATTCGGGGACATGGCCTTTTCCTGTAGAAAACAAGACATTTAATTAGCACAGGGCAGATGTTTACTCTAAATGCACTGTATGCATAACTAAACATATTGTTAAAAGACAACTGTAGTGAGAGGGATATGGAGGCTGCCATATTTATATAATTTTAAGCAATACCAGTTGCTTAAAAGTCCCATTTATCCAGTACAGGCGGGGATTGCCGGATGCCGGATATGTGTGCTTGCCAGTTGCTTTAAAAGTCAAGCATCAGGCGTAAAAATAACACGACTACGCCCTGTGGGCACCATCTTTTTCACTTCTTGCAGCTACCAGCTGCTGTTGTGTGGCATTCTCTGTGGACAGCCCTGGTGTATCATGTGACCCCATGCGGGTCAGGTGACAACCCAGGGAACCTTATGAGGACACAGGAAGCTGCAAGAAGTGAAATGGACAACACCCAGAGGATGCATAAGTAGTTTCTTCTGCATGCCACTGTGCAAAATAGGTTAGAAACGCTGCCATTGTGTCCTGCCCAGGGGCGTAGCAATAGGGGTGCAGAGGTTGCGAGCGCATTGGGGCCCCTGGGCCCTCCCCCAACTGCAGTATTTGCTCTCTATTGGTCTTGTGCGCATAATAATCACTTCTGAAGATACTAAGAATAGTGGTAATAATTAACAAACTGTTCCCCATACCCTTCTTGCACCCCCGACACTGTAGTTGCCATTGGCAGGTTTTGATGCCCCGTATAAATTGTTATGTATAGAGTGCTTGGGGGAGGGGGGGGCAATGTAAAACTTGCATCGGGGTCCACAGCTCCTTAGCTATGCCACTGGTCCTGCCAGTCATGCCGGTTAGACTGAGACTGGTGGATGCCTGAGTTCCGGCTAACTGGGACTCTACTGCAAAATTGTGATGATGTTTAAATACATTTTGCTCCTCATATCTTACACCATACTCAGTAACCCCATCAGACTGAGCGTCACCTTAAAATGGCTTGAGCCAGTGTTTCTCAAACCTGTCCTCGTGACTCCCCAGCGGTGCATGTTTTGCAGGCAGCCTCACTTATGCACAGGTGGGGTAATTAGTGTCTCAGCTACAAGGAATCCACCTAGCTGAGACACTAATTACCCCACCACATGCACCATTGGGGGGGTCACAAGGACAGGTTTGAGAAACACTGGCTTAAGCCTTGAAACCCTACTTAGTAATAAATGTCCTGATCTTCAGGTATGTTTCACACTTACGTGATCGTGCTGCAGTTGTCTGAGGATCCTCATGTCGGCAGAGGACATGGATAGATATCTGGACACGGGACACAGCTTCTCATGTGGGCGTCCGCTCGCCATGGCTAGGAAGATGGTCAAGGTCACCAGTCTGAGGTCCATATTGGTAGTGCTGGGCTGAATGTTGGATTTCCCTTTTGTTCCGGAACACCTGGACATATGGTTCAAGTTAGCGCATATGCATTTGATAAGACTGCAAATTTGGATAGGTTAAGGTCAAGTATTCCAAGTATTTTAAGCGAGGTCGGTGTTTGGTGGTGTTTGAAAACTCTGTGGTGTATCGTAGAAAAATATCCTCCATGTCACTTCGGTTATTGCTATTTATTTGCGGCATATTTCTCTTGCTTGTCATCTGCTTTAAAATATTGCTTCTAACTAGCATGTTGTGTCTTTCTTTTGTGATATGGGTGGAGATAGTTAATGAGGTACAACTAGCATGCATGTTTATTACAAACTCTATGCCAGTTGTCATTGGGCAAATCAGATTTGACAGGAAGTGCATTTCATTGACCCATCTGCAAGCTGTATTAAACTTGCTTGTAACCTGGAATTTGTTTTGCATCTCTTTGACTAGATGTTTGGACAATACATTGGTTTCTTAAAATGGGATAAAACTCAACTATAAAAATGTGTTTCCCTACTTTTTATTACCCATACAGTTACCATATTTGCTTTTGTGCACAAGTAATATTGTCTGTCTACAAATTACAAGTTCCCAAAGTACAGTTTATCTGCTCTGAAAGTTGCCCTTGCATTTTACTGCTTAGCTGCTATATTTATATTATAATGTATCCAGTGATCACGTCTCAGCTCTCTCTGATTTTACAGTGTGTGCCATTCAGTGTCAGCATGCTGCTGGCTGTATACTAATTGTAGCAAACAAAAGAATGTAAACAAACGATAATGTTATCACCTCTTTGGATGCCACCCAAAACTTTCCACTGAAGCAAGGAGCTTTCCACAAAGTGCTGTGTTTAACTGTTTGAATGCTGTTTTGCTATTTTGCTGTTTCGAGGGTAGTAGAATTTGTGCTGTGAATAATCTTTTAGAACAAAGAGGAAATGCTGAGTTTCATACCACTTTAAAACCCACGGGCAGCCTCCATTGAAGCAGCAGTGCTGCGAGCGCATTAGGCTACCTCTTCTCCCCTGCACACCGATCCTACCTTGGTAAGCTCTACTTTTGCACCTATCTACTATTCTTTATTCGCAGCAAGCACCTTATTCAGCACTTAGCGCTTTACATCAAAATATATGACATAGTTTGTGGGTTAGGATTTTTTAACAGGTTTTTATTGTTTGCATTGTCCAGTGTATTGCTCATAGACACTATTGTGTGAATCTTTTTGATAACGTACTTTGTAGTTTTTGCACATTCTTTACTAAAAACTCTTATACCATTTTACATTGCACAATTGTTCACTTTTGAGTGTATTCTGCTTACCAATTGTAGTTCATTTATATTTTCACTCTGTACTTAGTATCTGCAGCAGGTTGTCTGATTATAATCAGCTTCAGGAGCTTGGTTTTATTCTGTTTTTGTGTTTGTTTTTTTTAATAATGTTGTCAGCTTGATTTATCCAATAAAAATTGCATTTGTACTGATCAGATTGAGGAAGTTTTTCCTTTTTTTCGGGTACATATTGGCAACTTTGATTATGGTTTAACTTTAAAACCCAAATCTAGGCATAAATTATTTCACAGTCCTGTGAAATAAAAAAAAATCCTTCTTGGTTTGTTCATGACAAACAAATCAATTGGTCAGGGGCCTATTTAGCAAGTATTCCATAGCTGCTGGCTGTGATATTGTTATACAGCCACCCAGGACTATTTTTAGGCATAGGCAAACCAGGCAGATGCATGGGGTGACACTGGCAGGAGGGGGCACCATAGAGCTATGTTTAGCACACTCTTTTTCATGGAATTCGTATACAAAACTACTGGTTTCATTATGAAAGATATGGATGATAATTTTGAACTCCTCATTGAGCATTACAAAGGAGGCTTGATAAGAATTCTCTTGAGAAACAAAATAATTTCTGTATATCGTATAATCTATCAATTTGGTATTGGTGCCCATAAAAATAATTAATGTGACTTAAATCTTCCTATTCATAAGAGTGGGGGGGATGTGGGGAGAGGAACAAAAGGTGCATTGCCTGGGGCATCAATATGGCCAGAAATAGGCTTGGGGCCACCTTTGTCCATTTACAGTCTGACCAGACTTATGTGGATGAGCCAAGCACCAGCAGGCTCACTAACTTTGCCTTTTCTTAAAGCACAGGCGATTTTCAAAATCGCCCTAAAATGCTTGTGCAATGATTCCCTAAGAGAGAGTTCACATCTGAGCGGTTAGTTTCCTGTCCACTCAGCAAAGCTGCGCCTGTACCTTTTTTTTGAGGCGATTCCGCCTCAATGGAAGGTATAGGAAAAACGCAAAACTCTCACAAAATCGCTTTGTGCAGTGATTGCGTTCACGTTTTTAAGAATAAATACATTGTATTTATTCTTTTCCGTGTCAAAGAGTTCACTCAGGGAGTGAATTAAAAGACCACTCTGGAAAAGCGTTTAGAAAAGCATTTTTAACAAAAACACACCGCCCACCCAAGCGCCGGGAATCGCAAAAAAAATTGCTTAAAAAATGCCCAACGCAAACGCTAGCGTGATCATAAAGCGATGTGAACAAGGCCTAAAAGATTATTTACACCATAAAACCTATTAACACACAAAAAAATGGTAGCAGAACAGCATCCAAACAGTTAACACAGCACTTTCTTTTTCAGTTGGCAGCTTCTGGCCACATACTGTATTTGATATCTTATCTTTTGTTTATAAATTGTAGCTCACAAAGGAATGTAAACATTAGCAGCATGCTGGAACTGAGCTGACACACACAGTAAAAGAGACAGCTGAGAAGTGATCACTTGATAGATTTTAATATAAAAATACAGCAGCTTTGCAATAAAATGCAATGGCAGCTTTCAGATCAGATAAACTGTACTTTGAGAACTTGTAATTTGTAAACAGACAATATTACTTGTGCACAAAAGCAAATACGGTAACTTTATGGGTAATACAAAGTAGGAAATCACATTTTTGTTGAATGTTATGCCAGAGTTTTATACCACTTTAAGTCCTTCAGTTCTGCTGCTTCAGGTCAAATGGACACATTTTTTAATTTCTGCAGTGTACGCATATTTTTTTAATAATATAACTTCATGTCTTTGCACAGTTCGGGATTTAAGAATCCAGTTTAGTGCAGAGAAAATGCAATATTTTCAATGTCTTGCTATTGCTTATTGCACTTTGCACATTGGCACTAACCCTTTACCCGGCCACTATAAATTAGTTTAGATGTTTATTTTTGTGAGATAATGCTTTTTAAACTTTTGCGCACCATCATATCAGATTATAGTTATGTAAATAATGGACTGCGCACTCCACACAAAAAGACCTACAATAAAGTAAACATGCTACTCATATGCCTATATGCAATTTATTTTTTCTCCTAAGTTTTCTACTTGGTGATATTTTTAGAACGTGTCATAAAATGCCTTTTAAGCCACCAGCTAACAAGAAAATACTCAAAATACATTTGATAGTACTTTTTCACCAACTTTTGGGTACCTTTTCAATTGTAAAATGCTGAAAAGTTATTTTAAAGAGAAGATGAAATTTATCTCCTGGGAGATAACTCAGGAGAAAAAGTTAATTGCATATGGACCATAGTGCGTTATTGTTAGCTGTACTGGATGCTCCCACCAGTGCTCAAATCCACACTAGTTTTCACCCCTTCAGGGTCACTGCTCACCAGATTAAGGCCACCTCAGATCCAGGTGGGTCTATCACATCATATCAGATTATAGCATTACCCCCATAGAAGATCACTGACCTGCTCCTGTAGTCTATGTGTCTCCACAGTTGGTCTCAGGTTGTTCTGAGGAGCTTCCATGATCCCTCTTTTATACGTAACTGTCCTGCAGTAGAAGATTCCCATTTTCGTGATGTTAGGATAACTTGTTTAGAAGAAGAAGAACGTGTTTGCTGATTAGTGACTTTCCGAATTCAGGTGACAGGAGGGTTGGTGGCTGCTACTACAGGAACTTCTACACTTGTTTCATTTTCGTGTCTAGACAGATGAGAAGGTGACGTAAGATGAATGCGAGATATTTCTACCTGTCATCCAGCCAACTGCTTGCTACTGTTGGAGATTGAATTGGCACTGCCTACTCCTACAACAACTACTTCTACAACTTCCTCCACGTAAAACGATGCTTCTGTATTGCTAGAACATCAGTAGTTCCACAATGCCAGGACAGCAGTTACTGTTAGGTAATTCTGGGCTAGATCCATGGGCAACATTGGAAGGGAAGCAACAATTCTTTATAAAATGTAACAAAAGATTGGATGCAGATTGGATGCAGATTGGATGCAGAAAAACTGACTCCAATGAAAGCCTATGGGCCTGTTTCCACTAAACGCAATTTTTCTGATGCAGATTTTCCCATTGGCATTCATTAGAGTCAGTTTTTCTGCATCCATTCTGCATCCAATCTGCGTGTAGTGGAAATAGGCCCTTATGTTTCTATCTCCCATCCTCTCCATTCTACAAGGAAAACATGTTGTATCCAATGGCTTAGCTGGATAGCTGGATAGCAGAAGCAGTGTGCAGGAAACCCAGCTTTATGGTCTACATGCTCCTTGGCGCCACTGATACTTCCCATAATTCTCTGAAGGAGGTACAATACCAGCACAGCAAGGATTTGATAAGCCATGGTGGACAGACTTGTTGTGTTGAATAGTCACAGATGCTTCTTGTGTTCAGTAGTCACAGAGGTAGGATAACTGAAACTAGGTTTATTTAAAGGATTCCACTCTATCTCCAATTCTAGTCTCCCATTGTATGTGGAAGATTGACCACTGAGCTTGTGGATATCCTGTCTCAGTTGAGTAGTTATAGTTTTCTAGCCAACTCTTTGAGATCGTGATACCTGACCTAAATGATATTTATGCTGAAATTAGATGAGTAGTGATTCATTGGTTGTTCCCATTTTGAAATACATGAACTACTGCATATTATTTTTTGTATATTGATGACACGCTGTCCGACCAATATGGTGATATCTCACAAAGGGGTTGATTCACTATAACAAATAGCATGCCTTATCCGTGTTATATCGTGCCTTATTAGAGTTAGCAGGCCCTGTCAGAGTTAACTGGCCTTATCAGAGTAGCATAGCGAGCGCTACGAAATTATGCCTGCTAATTGGCAATGACTAGAGCTCCACTTGTCCTGCCCTGAGCCCCTACGGGTCCAATCACTTGTTGACCACTAAGGGTTTTTACCCCTTTAGGACCAGAGCAATTTTCACCTGTTGTGGGTGCATACCCACTTCCTCAGGCCAAATAGCAGTGCCTAATAGTGCTTGTAGCCACAAAGAGGCGCCTTATTTGTAGCTTCAAGCACTATTAAGCACTACTATTTGGCCTGAAGAAGTGAATATGCACTCACGAAACGCATTGCCAGTGCAATAAAATTCTATTAATACATTGAGGTAAGCCACCTCACTTTTTTCATTTTATTTGTTTTTAACATATTTTTTTATCCTGTGCCTTCACACTCCTTTTGGAGGGGGATCAACCCTCTTTGACCAATTTGGGTCAATTGAGGTTTGCTTTTTATCAAGAGTACAACCATCACCAGCTCTGTCTGGTCACCCGAGTGGAGTTGGGGTTATACATCTCCACCTGCTTCTAGTGGTCAGTTGCCCTTCTGCAACCCACCTTTGTGAGTATAATTCATCCGCATATTTTACATACTTCTGGTCAAGGCTGCCATCAGAAATGTTGGGGCCCCTCACACATCATCAGGCCTGGGCCCCTCCTTACCTGGGCCCACCCATTGGTTGCTGGGAGAGAAGTGCACCGCGGTTAAAAATGTGCATGACTCCAACACTGAAGAAAGCAGCATGCACAGCTAGATGCAGCAAAACATGGGCGTGGCCATGACATGTTGTGGGTGGAGCTAAATACTAGCGAAATACAGGTAGTCCCTGGTTAAAAAATGAGATAGGGACTTGTAGGTCTGTTCTTATCCTTTATCCATTCTTTTTTCTACTTCCTGTGCCTCTTTTGTGTCACTCTGTGCGACCTCATGTTCCCGTCTCATCTCTTTTCTCCCTGTGCCTATTTTGTCCACCTCTGTTCCCCCTGTGCCTCTTTTATCCCCCTGTGTTACCTCTTGTCCCCTTCTGTCTCCGCTCATCCCCCTGCCCTAGCCATGTATAGGTGCTCCCAGTATAGGTATCCAGGCATAAGTGTCCCCAGTATAGGTAGCCAGGTATAGGTTCCTCTAGTATAAGTAGCCAGCTATAGGTGGTGCTGGTGCCCCACTATAGGTAGCCTGGTGTAGTTGTCCCCAGTATAGGTGGCCTGGTATAGCTGGTGCCCCAGTATAGGCCAGCAAGATACAGATGCCCCCAATATAGGTATTCAACTATAGGTGGTGCCCCGGTATAGGTAGCCTGGTATAGTTGCCCCCAGTATAGGTAGCCTGTTATGGGTGGTGCAACAGTATAGGTAGCAAGCTATAGGTGCCAAAGTATAAGTAGCCAAGTATAGGTGGTGCCCCAGTTTAGGTAGCCAGGTATAGGTGGTAGCCTGTAGCCAGATATAGGTGGTGCCCCAGTATAGAAAGTCCGCTGTAGCGGGCTCACTCATCTGCTCCCCATGTTCAAGCGCAGATATCACTCTTCTCTCAATGCTGGAATGCGGTGTAATGGTTAGTGAGCCACAGGCCCGCAGCCAGCACATGCGGCCCTTCCAGCGCTTTGGGGTGGGGCCCAGGGCCTGCAGAAGCCCTGGGCCCCTTACTGCAGTGTCAGTTGTCCCCCCCCCTGATGGCTGCCCTGCTTCTGGTACTGTGACATACTGCCAGCAATTAGGCTTTCTTTGGGAGGTACATTATGCTAAGAATTATTTTATTCTAAACACATTTTAATTGGAATAATAAGAAAAGAATGGGGAAAAAAAACATTATATCTCAGTTTTTGGCCATTAGTGTTAAAGGGACACTTAAGTCTGTGTAAAAAAATGAGTTTTACTCCCCTTGGGCTTCCAGCAGCCCCCTGCAGCTGTATTGTGCCCACGCAGACTCCATCAGATGCTCCTGGCCCCGCCGGCAGCCACTTCCGGTTTCGGCGACAGGAGCCGTCAGGTAGGGAATGCGAGTGATTCTTCGCGTTCCCAGCCACAATAGCACCCTCTATGCTGCTATAGCATAGAGTATATATCTTAGAGCAGCATAGAGTATATATCATAGAGCAGCATAGAGGGCGCTATTGTGGCTGGGAACGCGAACAATCACTTGTGTTCCCTGCCTGTCGGCTCCTGTTGCCGAAACCGGAAGTGGCTGCCGGCAGGGCCAGGAGCATCTGATGGAGTCTGCGTGGGCACAATACAGCTGCAGGGGGCTGCTGGAAGCTCCAGGTGAGTAAAACTCATTTTTTTCCACAGACTTAAGTGTCCCTTTAAAATAAAATGTTCTATTGTGGATTAAACCCACACATTTCATATTCCCATTTGTCCCGGTTATTGCAACATTTAAAATATTTCCCTAGTACAATGTATGGTGCCCATATTTTATTTGGAAATAAAAGTGCATTTTTTTCAGTTTTGCGTCCATCAGTAATTATAAGCCCGCTAATTTAAAAAAAACACAGTTTTGTACCCTCTTCACATACCTATTAAAAAATTTCAATCCCTAAGGCAACTATTTATGTATTTTTGAATGTAATTGATATATAACTGTACAGGTCCTTCTCAAAAAATGATGATTTTGTTTTTTCTTGGTATGTACAGGATTCACCAACACTTTACATAAGCAGTGTCTTCACTGTGTTCCTAGCCAGGGCATAACAGGAACCAATGACCCAAAATAGTCTAGATAATCTAATGCAGTAATACAGTAGAACCATCTACAGGCCAGATGTATGAACACCACAAGGCTATAACCGTGAATCAACACTACATACTGTACCTGCTGACCTCGGCATTTGATTTTCAAGTAATGCTGATATTCTGTGCCAGAACTCAGCTCACACACATTTAAAAAAAAAATGAAATCAATTTAATAGAAAACTTATTCCTGTATGTTTGATTTTTGAAGAAAACTACGTAGATATTACTTTCAGTTTCCAGTTCTAGCTAAGTGAGAAGGTGATGAAAAACGCCCAGGAGATTCTTTTACCTGTCAATGCAGCTAATTACTTCCTCCTGCTGGAGATTACATCACTGCTTGATCGTTATGCCACAGTAATACATCTATACTGCCATGTCTGAATTTCCTGTTGGGTAATCCCAAGCCAGTGCTACTGCCAGCTTCTATTTACCATTCCCCCCCCAGCCCTCCATCCCCCAGAAATACATGTCCTATCCAGCTGCAGAAGTGGGTGAGGGGAGCAGGGTGCACTGTGTGGGGGAAACATAGGTATTCGCATACAGTGATCACCAGCAGGGACGGTTCTAGCTACAATGGAGCCAAGGCCATTAAGGCAAATGGGGCAATTGCCCCAGGGCCCCTGAAGACTGTAGGGGCCCCCGCCCTTCTAAATTTTGAGCTGCAGCCACGCCCATTGTCCACCCACCTCTAGTGTTATTCTGCTGAGTTGGCGGGGGTGTTTTGCTGCACACAGGCTAATGGGTTGCTGCGTGGGTTGTTCTCTGAGCCAATCAGTGTGGTCTCTCTGCACATGTGGGAAGGGCTGGTGGATGGGCTGTTGTGTGCTTTGGCAGTGAGTTGCGCGTTATCAATGCTGTGATGGACAGACTGGGGACTAATCATTGAATTCCATTAACAGGTCATCAATAGACAAACACACACATAACATGATTGTGCAGTAGTCGATAGACAAACACACAGGGAACCCCAAAATAACATGATTGTAGTCGGCTCAAGGGCCCAGGTACTGATGTTGCGGGGGGGGGGGGGGAGAAAAGGGCCCCCAGGTTACCTTTACTTTGGGACCATAGTGCCATTTAACCTCTTGAGGACCGCAGTCTTAAACCCCCCTAGTGACCAGGCCATTTTTTGCTAATTAGGCCACTGCAGCTTTAAGGCCTAGCTGCAGGGTCATACAATTCAGCACTCAAGTTGTTTTCCCACCCACTCCTCCCTTTTTCTGCCCACCAACAGAAATTTCCGTTGGTGGGCTATGATCGCTCCCTGGATGTTTATTTCTTTTTTTAAAAAAATATTTATATGTTTATTTTTTAAATAAAATATCGTATTTTTTTTTTTAAATGTTGTATCCCTCCCTCCCCCTGCCAGCCAATCACCATGATCGGCTGTCATAGGCTTCTGCCTCCCAGGGGGATAGCCATGTCACATGGCTGTCCCCAGTACAGCGCTGCCTTAGATTGCAGCGCTGTACATTGTTATTAGATGGCGGTTTCACAGTCTCTAGCCGTGATCGCCGCTGGGAGGCTGATGACGGAGTGGAGTGTCATTCAAGCGGGGAAGCGCGCGATCCCCTGAAATCTCTGCCCCCAGCACTTCACGCCAATTGACATTAGGCAGTTATGGGGCTGCCGTGCTGCTCACGCCAATTGGCGTTGAGCAGTCGTTAGGCAGTTAAACCAGCCCTGAATGGAGCCTGAGAGCAAAAGTAACCTGGGGCCCCCTGACAAAACACCCACTTCCCCTGGTGGAAAATTCATTCCCCGGTGCCCCTGAGCCAGCTCCCGGACTCCCCCTCCCAAACCCTATTGTGGTCCCAGGCAGCATAGCAACTCCTCTGTCCCAGATGGCACGCTGCTCCATTAGTCCGCGCACTTCCATCCTCATCCTCACAGGGGCGCCGCTTCCCAGTGACCCCTCCTCAGGTTATGACATACTGACATCAGCTAAGTCTCTGAGAAGATGCGGCCAGCAAGGAGGAAGATGGGGAGCACGGAGTAATGGAGCAGCGCATCAGCAGGCACGGGGAGATGCTATGCATAAGTCGGGGGAGGGAAGACCTGGGAGGGCCCTGATCACCAGGGAATCTAGCTGTGTAGCCTCCATGCTCCTCAGCACCATTAGGAGTTCCTTTAATTCCTCTATAGGAAACCATATAAGCAAAGTGGAGATTTGGGAACTGAGACATGGAGGAGCAGCACAATTGTGTAGTGGACAGCACTCTGGCTTTGTAGCGCTGGGTCCCTCGTTCCTGTCTCAGCTATTGCACTTTCTGAACGGAGTTAGTATGTTCTCTCTGTGTCTGTGTGGGTTTCATCCGGGCACTCTGGTTTCCTCCTGCATCCCAAAAACATACAGAAAAGTTAATTGGCTTCCCCTTAAATTGTTCCTAGACTACAATACTATACCATACATACATAGACATATGACTATGGTAGGGAATAGATTGTAAACCCCTCTGAGGGACTGCCCCCCCCCCCCCCCCCCGATTTGAAATGATCGCACAGCACCCCGACAATTTTCACCACTCGTTACAGCTGCAGTGCGACCAAGAGAAAAACACCCTCATAAAGTTGCCCCAGTATAGGTTAGCCAGTATAGGTAGCTAGTATAGTTTCCCCCAGTATAGGTAGCCAGTTTAGTTCCCCCAGTATAGGTAGCTAGTATAGTTTCTCTCAGTTTAGGTAGTCAGTATAGTTGTCCCAGTATAGGTAGCTAGTATAGTTGCCCCCAGTATAGGTAGCTGGTATAGTTGACCCCAGTATAGGTAGCCAGTATAGTTGCCCCAGTATAGGTAGCTAGTATAGTTTACCCTAGTTTAGGTAGCCAGTATAGTTGTCCCAGTGTAAGTAGTACAATTGTCCCAGTATAGGTAGCTAGTATACAGTAGTTGCCCCCAGTATAGGTAGCCAATATTGTTGCCCCCTGTATAGGTAGCCAGTATAGTTTCCCTAGTATAGGTAGCTAGTATAGTTGCCTCCAGTATAGGTAGTATAATTGCCCCATATAGGTAGCTAGTATAGTCACCCCCAGTATAGGTAGCTAGTATAGTTGCCCTCAGTATAGGTAGTATAGTTGTCCCAGTGTAGGTAGCTAGTATAGTTGCCCCAGTATAGGTAGTTAGTATAGTTGCCCCTAGTATAGATTAGCCAGGTAGGTGCCCATAGTAGATAGCCAGCCTGCTCCCCCGTCCCTCCCCACGGTCACCGCTCGTCTTACCTTCTGAGCCGTTGGCTGCTCCTCTAGGATAGTCCCCGCCCCCCTCATAGACCTCAGATCAGTCACAACCCGCTGTGCCGTTTGAAGGAACAGGAGGGTGAATTAAGCACCTCATTCCTTCAGATGATCTTCCAACCCTAGTTCACATCGTCATCACTTCATGGCTGGATTATTGTAATGCCATCTATTCAGGTCTTCCAAATAAAGACCTACACCGACCTGCAGCTAGTACAGAATGCTGCTGTAAGACCAAGCCAACCCCGCCAGTGCCCCCTAACACCAACCCTTTGCTTACTCCACTGGCTGCCCATAAAATGGAGAGCCCTTTTCAAAATTGGCATGCTAACATTCAAATCCCTTCACAACCGAGGCCCCGGATACCTGAATGATTTGTTGCAACCGGGTCACACCTCCTACAACCTCAGATCAAAAGTACCGTATCTAATAACTTGACCACCCCCAGAGTCCAACTAAAAACCTTTGGAGCCAGAGTTTTCTGTCATACTGACCCTAACCTCTGGAATGTCTTGCCAAACTTAATCAAGACAGCTCACACCATTGAGACGTTTTAATCAAAACTGAAAAGCCAACTGTTCAGTCTGGCATTTATAATCACTTAACTTTTTTCCCCCGTACACAACTCTATATACTGATGTGAGACAAGCTTATGTGCTTTGGATCCTACGGGAGAAAAGTACTTAAAGCGGAATATAACCCAGAATTTCAACTTTGCTCTAAAACATTATTTACAGCATATTATATGCAACCAGCATTTTTTTTACTAGACCAGCATTGGAAGGGTTACACACAGAACTTTAAAGTTCAGTGGAGAGAAATGCAGACGCATCCGAAGTTTAGATAGATACATTTAAGTAAACACAATGTAACAAGTGGTGAATTTGACACACACTCTCTGACTGTGCAGGAGCTGGAGGACAGCCAGAGAGTGCGTCACATTCCTCACATTGTGTTTACTTAAATGTATCTTGAGGTGCTCTGCTTGCTATAACTGAATTGCTGTTGTTTATCTCCTGCTTATTGCCTGAAGAAGTGGGCTGTGCCCGCGAAACGCGTTGCATCTTTGGGGTATTTTCAATAAATGTGTATATCTATATATTTACAGTCCTTGGTGTCTGCTTTAACGGAGGCGAGTCCACCACTTCCTCCCAGCAATTTTTTTAAATTTTTATGTACTTTCATCCTTCTGGCGCCTCTGTTCACCTACCAATATATTTGAGTCCACCCCAGGTGGAGGGGTGATCTACCCCCTTTCTTCCTATCTACAGAGAGCGACTTCTTAATCCTGAGTGAGGACAGGTCTAATCTCCTCACCTGCCTAATGAGATGTTACCTAGGTGGTAACCCGTGTTTGTGAGTATTACCATCTCATTGTTTCATTTATCCAATCAATTTTGACATACTACACCATATTGGGCTCTCGATTTCTTTTCACCTTTAGAATGTAAATCAGGGACAGAAAAGATTTTACAATGGACAAACATTGATTACCCACTTTATCCACCACTACAGTATATCTACGTCCTCTGTGACTTCATCTAAGCCACAAGTCAGTAGATATACATCTTGTCGCAGAAGCAGTGCTGTGCAGGATTGGGCTTGCTCCTGTGCTCATTTCTGGCACTATCTGATGCAGCACTAATTGGTGAAGGGGAATATATGTTTCCTGAGCTAATGAGATTGATTTTTACCATTCAAAATACTTTTATTTTCTCAGTTCATAGTGAAAAACACACTCTGTAGCATTATTTCAGAATCAAATATCTTCACCATAAATTGTGACAGGAACATAATCTAAGTTTTGTGATAAGCGGTAAGAATAGCCAAACAAAATTTTGGGTTTTTTTTTATCTACAGTAGCACCTTTTATTTTTAATCTGGAATTGGTAAAACTGAGAAATAATGTTTTTTTCTATTTTGTTTCCTTGTTTTCCCATTAAAATTCATAGAAAACAAAATTGTTCAAGGGAAAAAATGGCATACAATGAAAGCCTAGTTTGTCTTGAAAAAAAAAAACACTATATATTTCATTTCTGTGTCATAAGTAGCGATAAAGTTATTTCTGATTAAATAAGGACATAGCTAAACTGTCAAAACTGCTCTGATCCATAAGTGGGAAACAAGGTCTGGATGCGAAGTGGTTAAATAATGTATAATTGACTAAAACATAAGTAATTGTATACATTATATTTTCAGTACAGCACTGCTGCAGTAGAGTTGGAATGACATCTGTGGGAAGAAAATAGGGTGGTCTTATTTGGTATTCAGGTCAGTTTAGTTTAAATAAATGGACCAGAGTTACAATTCTCAACTTGACTTTTATTATTTAGACATTAAATATACAGTACGCAGTATTTAAATAATATTATTATATTTAATAAATACAGTCAGTAGCTCCACCTGGAAGACAGCATGTAAAAAATTAAATAATAATATAATAATAAATACAATTGCAGGTAGTCTAGTAATCATGCATCAAACCATTATAGCAAAACAAACAGATCACCAGCATAAAGTAACAAATGCAAAGTAACAATTTTAAAGAAAATAAATATATATATAAATATTGTGTTTTTAATAGTAATATTTAACAAATAAGAACATTTTTAGGCCTGGTTTACACTTAAAAACAGATCTGTGTAAAATCTGATCGGTGGAAGAGATCAGTTTTTAAAAAGGCATCAATTTTGCATCCGTGACCCTCGTTTGTTGCGGTCAATGCGGCGCATCTGTCGATCCTGAAACATCGTTCCTGACCCAAACTTGTGGTGCATTCGGCAGAACAGGCAGAACAAATCCGTTCGAATGGAGCAATGTGAACAGATCCTACAATATTGATTACCATAGGATCTGTTCACCTCCGTTAGGGTCCATTCTAGTCTGCTAAACGGTCCGTTTTTAAGTCCAAAGTGAACCAGGCCTAACGCATACATTAAATACACAGTATATTTGTACTCCTTAGTGGAACTTCAAACATATCCATTGTCATAAATAATAGTGATATATGCTTAGAGGATAAGTTTCCTTATAACATATAGTAAATCAGTGTTGCTGTTTGAGCAGTGCTGTAGCTTGGTTCCCACTTGCTGCAAAAACGCACCCGTCCATATTTTTTTATCAACTTCGAGCCAATGCAGGAAGCAGATCCTATTGTTAAAAATAGGGCAGTGTTCTCCCCAGGCTCTTTTAGACAGGTGCTCCACCTGGCTAGTTTTGGTGAGCACCCGGCTGTCATCAGCTCACCTTCTCCTATGCTGTAAGCAGAGTTATGCAGAGAAGCACTGGCCCTGAATTCTCTCATCTCACCCCACCCGGCTACTATTTCATGCCACCCAGCTGGAAAAACTTTCTGGGGAGAACACTGTAGGGTCCGCTTCCATTTGTTAAAATAAATTGGGATCTGTTTGCCGGAATGCGGAATCCAGACCTTCTCCATTTTACCAGCCTAGCAGAAGTGTTGCCCATAGCCACCTATGGTACTAACACGAGCGGGCCTATAGCAAGTGTTAATCGAGCCTATAATGCTTTACACGTTGTGCCCTTTCAAAGAGATCTGAGAGGGCAGTGGAGCGATATGCAGTGATCAATATTCAGACCTGACTACAGATCACAGATTTCATCTTGGGGATCTGCAGGAAGCAGAGAGATGCATGAGGGAGATGGTATATGGATTGCAGACATATTAGACCTGGTGCCCTGTATACATGTAAGCTTCCAAAAGGGCCATGCAAAAGGTTCTCATATCACTTCAAAGGAACAACATCAGTAGCACATTATAGTTAGATTATGGATCAGAGTGAGATTGAGGACTAATTTAGTATATTCATGTCATAACCCTTTTAAACGAATAAATTGTCCTTTGAGTATAAAAAATGTGTTGCACAATCTCTATGGATTGTGCTCAGATAAACAATGAGTGTTATTGGGTGAGGGCCCAGCATCCCACGTCTTCCACTCTCAGCAGGATAAGGTTCAATATTACAGCTTCTCGGACACAATCACTTGAGGCCTGTAGAAAAAACATAGCATGATTTATTAACGATTGATTTTTACACCACATTTCTTATGTGAATCCAGAAGCTTGCGAAGCACTGATTGCATGCTAGAAGTATATTTGGGAGAATGCAAACACCAAATAAACAATAGATCTCCTTAAAGTAACACTGAAGCAAAAAAAAAAAAAAAAGTAAGATATAGTTCTGCTTCACCAAGAGCTTGCTGGTTAGTCTGTACCTCTGGGTGTTTCAAGCCCTACTCCATAGAGCCAAATTAATCCATGCCGTGCACTGATGAGGATCAACCAATCCGAAACAGTCTATATGCATGTTGGATTATTATGGCTCTGTACAAATTAACAAGCTGACACATCATTGCATTCCAGCGGATCTGGAGGTGTGTTTAGCTTCTAAGGGCAACAATGGTTAATTTGCATATATTCAGCAGTGATGCACTGGGAGACATCTCAGAGCTCACTCCAACTTGAATTATCGCAAATTCTTTCTGTTTTAATAAAGCAAACTTTTGTTTTCCATAGCATCTTAGTAAGAGGGCTTTTAGAACCATTGTAGCCTCTCACACACTCCAATGAGTTCTGGTTCACCAGGAGCTTGCTGGTTAGTCTGTACCTCTCGGTATTACAAGCCCTACTCCATAGAGCCAAATTAATCTATGCCATGCACTGATGAGGATCAACCAATCTGAAACAGTCTGTATGCATGTTGGATTATTATGGCTCTGTACAAATTAACAAGCTGACACATCATTGCATTCCAGCGATTCTGGAGGTGTGTTTAGCTTCAAAGGGCAACATTAGCTGTACTACACATACAATTCATTATCTATTTGATCATGACAACTGGTGGGGTGTTAGATACTTAGTAGTGTTAAATACTTTGGGTCACAGGTGACGCTTTGCCCCCCCCCCTCCCGCCCCCCCGGCAGTGGAGTCACATATATTCCAAAAACTCACAATAAAAGTTTTGACAAATAAGTCCTATCCAGCTATCCATCTTGTGTAGGAGGACCAGATGTACAATTTTATAAACTGCCCAAGTAGTTTAATAAAGTAGACATTTCATAATGTTCACTTGATGCCCATCACTCATTTACTGGGATGGTCAGAACTACAGCATAATCCACAGCTCAACTAACCAGCAGTCTCAACCAACCAGCACAAATAACTGGCAGTACTCACACTGGTGAAGGCCAACCTCTTAGGGCTCGTTAACACTACAAGAGCTTTTCTAAGCACTTTGAGATTTTAAAAGCTCTTGCTAATGTTATTCTATGTGTGTGTGTGTTCTCACTGGAGCTATGTGATTTTGTTAAAATCCCCCATAGCATTGCACTGGCATGAGCTTTTCAAATCTCTAGCATTTAAAAAGCTCTTGTAGTGTGAATCAGCCCTAAAGGGTCTGTTTAGACCCCCTTTTTACACTTAATCAGTTGCTCTCAGTTATAACTGAAAGAAAACTGATTTTCAAAGTAATGCCCATGTTTTCCTATGGCTTAGTTCACACTATATGCATTTTAACTGAAATCTTTTTCATAATGCACTGCTATGGAAAAAAACGCGTACTAACGCATACCAACACATTAAGTGTAAAATGCGTTGGTATGTGTTAGTGTGCATTAGTACGCGTTGGTATGCGTTTTTTCCATAGCAGTGCATTGTGAAAAAGATTTCAGTAAAAACGTTTATAGTGTGAACTGTGCCATAGGAAAACATGGGCATTACTTTAAAAATCAGTTTTCATTTACCGTAGCTGTAACTGAGAGCAACTGATTAAGTGTAAAATGGGTCCTAGGCTGTTTGTGAACTGGGTTCTAAAGCTCTCCCAAGGTTAATATACTTTTAATGACTGTATTTTAACATTTAATACAGAGTTCATAATATGTATATAGAGTGGGGAATAGTACTGTGTTAGCTAGGCATATTTTTAAGCAATCAGAGGGCACACTTAGCCAATCCCCATTGGTGCCGGATAACAGAGACTCTACTGTATTTGTTGGTGACACCTACCTCTTCCTGGAAACGCTGGAAATGCTCCATCCAGGTCTTCAGCTGGGGAGAGGCGGGCTCACCGTACTCCATAGACTCTCTCTGTAAGGAACAGATACGGAACAATCATGCTAAGTCTTGTGTGTCCATCTCATATAATTAGAAAGCAGAAGAAGAAGATATTAAAGAGGAGAATCGCCACTTACACAAGTCATCAGATCATCCTTCAGCTTCAGGAAGACCATGAGGGCCTCAGTTACCGGGGTCCGAAGAGCAGAAGTGGACATATCAGTCAGTACATCCACCACTAATGAAACTTGCTCCAAGGTCAGCATCAGACGATCAGTTGGTGGCTAGAAAATCAGAATAGTAAAAGTATTTTGTAAATTGTGAAACAGTAGTCGTTTAATGACTGTGGTAGTTGCTCAAAAAGGAAATATATTACATTTCTAAAGTAATATAAGCTCAGAGACCTCATTTGCAACAGGTTTAGTAAGGCTAGGCTCACACCTTCCAAAGATCGTGGGAGTTTTTTGTCAATGCAACCTAATGCACAATCGTAGTGCACTGGGAGGCGGTTTTACACAATAGGAAAAAAAAGCAGACACTTTTATCGCTTTTTTGCTTTTTAGACTTTGTAGAGCTAGTAAGCATCTTTTTAGAGAAGTGGTTCTCTTAGGTGATATTTTCACAACTTGTCAATAAAATGTTTTTTAAAGAGAATCTGTACTCTAAAATTCTTACAACAAAAGCATATCATTCTCTTCATTATGTTCTCCTGGGCCCCTCTGTGCTGTTTCTGCCACTCTCTGCTGCAATCCTGGCTTGTTATTGCCAGTTTAAGGCAGTGTTTACAAACAAACTAACCAGCTTGTGATAGGCTCACATAAGCAGAGTGTGTGAGTCATACAGAGACTGCAGGGGGCCTGGAGAGGGTGTGTATAGCTTCTATCCAATCACAAGCAGCCCTGCACATTCCAGTCTGAGTGCCTCAGCCCGACAGAGCCGACAGAGGAGAGAAGATTAGATCATATAACAGACATAATACAGTCACTGTGCAAGTAGGAAAGGCTGCAGTAAACCAGACCACATTAGAACAGGCATAGGAACTGAGGCCTAGTGCACACCAGAGCGTTTCGGCTGCGGTTTGCGATCCGCTTGCGGGTGCGGATCCGCTTGGGTAATGTATTTCAATGGGCTGGTGCACACCAGAGCGGGAGGCGTTTTGCAGAAACGCATACTCCCGGGCTGCTGCAGATTTTGGATTGCGGAGGCATTTCTGCCTCAATGTTAAGTATAGGAAAACCGCAAACCGCTCTGAAAAACGGCACTTCAGAGCGGTTTGCCAGGCGTTTTTTGTTACAGTAGCTGTTCAGTAACAGCTTTACTGTAACAATACATGAAATCTACTACACCAAAACCGCTACACAAAACCGCAAAACGCTAGCTGAAACGCTGCAGAAAAATAAGAAAAAGCGTTTCAAAATCTGCTAGCATTTGGCGGATCTGCTAGCGGTTTTTGGTGTGCACCAGGCCTGATAGGATAGAAGAAATAAGGATGATTTTGTTACAGAGTCTCTTTAAGCCACCAACAAGCAAGAAAATACTCACAATACTCACAATAATTTTGATAGTACTTTTTCACCTACATTTTGGAACTTTTTAAATTGCAAAGTGCTTAAAGTTATTTTACAAAGAAGATGAAAAATTATCTCCTAGGAGAAAACTCAAGAGAAAAAAGATAATGGCGGATGGGCAGCCATGTTCAATGCCATTAAGTATCACCTTTATCAATTCGGAACAGTCCAAAGATTGACAGAAAATTCTAATAAGGTGATAGCTCTACCTATACAGGTTACTGCCCTACAGACAGCAGGAATCTATTTCAGCACCTTAATCGTTATCTTAATCGTTATCTTGGCAAAGGAAGAGTACAATATATAATGTTCACTGAATGGAAATGGCTTACCCAGCAGCCCTGAGGCATATAAATTACTCTAATACAGTAATGCAGTTCTCCACTTGTCAAGAGAACAAATCCTGTTCCCATGTTATAGTGGCGATCAGGCTTGAAGTGTGAAGAACAAAAAACTGGAGATCTTTGTTTTTATGATGGCTACTTTATAAAAAGGCCCCCATTTTCTGTGGTGAATATATATATGCTTACACGAGTGACCATACCCCTCTCTAAAGCCCTCATTTAATTCATGTTTTTCCTTAAGTTTTCTCCTAGGACAGGCATGGCCAAAGTGGCCATAGCTGTAGTGCCGCATGCAGGGGGCTATCTTATGTTGCCACTATGCCTCCACCTTTGTCACCTGTAGGTTATCAGCCACCACTGTAGCAGTGGCAGCCACTGATTAGCAGCTGCCACTGTGCCAGCAGCAGTAACAGCCACTGATTAGCAGCTGCCACAGTGCCAGCAGCAGTAACAGCCACTGATTAGCAGCTGCCACTGTGCCAGCAGCAGTAACAGGCACTGATTAGCAGCTGCCACAGTGCCAGCAGCAGTAACAGCCACTGATTAGCAGCTGCCACTGTGCCAGCAGCAGAAACAGCCACTGATTAGCAGCTGCCACTGTGCCAGCAGCAGTAATAGCCACTGACTAGCAGCTGCCACAGTGCCAGCAGCAGTAACAGCCACTGATTAGCAGCTGCCACTGTGCCAGCAGCAGTAACAGCCACTGATTAGCAGCTGCCACTGTGCCAGCAGCAGTAACAGCCACTGACTAGCAGCTGCCACTGTGCCAGCAGCAGTAACAGCCACTGATTAGCAACTGCCACTGTGCTAACTGCACACGATTTGTAGGTTTTTCCTTGGGAAATGTTTTATTTGACAAAATGTCACAGGCATACAGGAGTTAGCAAAAATTGTGTTTAGTTTCGCTAGTGTGGCCCCTTAGCCGTCTCAAGAACAACGATATGGTTTGGACACCCCGTCCTAGGATATAATTTTCATCTTCTGTTTAAAATAACTTTCAGTATTCACCGAATGAAAAAGTACCAATCAGAAGGTTTAAAAGGTTTTGTCAAAATTATTGTGAGCATTTTCTTGCTTGCTAGTGGCTGAAAAGACATATTACTAATAAGGCGTGCAAATATAGCGTAAGAGATAATAAGGTGTGTAAATATAACGTAAGAGAAAAAAAAATATGAGTTCAACAAGGGCCTTGGCATTAGGTAACAATACCCCACCTGATTACAGAGCTGCCCGTGGTCTAAGGGGGCCGTCACTCTCTCTTCCCCCTTTATGCAGAGCAGGAGCGCAGTGTACACATACTTACGCCACTGCAGCTCCGCTCTCGCCTCTTCCCTCTGCAGCCTAGCAACAATCACCAGCGCTCCTCCGTAACACTGGGCCTTATAGAGGAATACTGGTGCATGCTGCGCTTCTCTCATTAAGGTGCGGGCAGGGGGAGGCTGTAGGTTACTGGCAGACCACCCTTGGGGGGGGGGGGGTGTCATGTTTTGTTTTGTTTTTAGCATAGGACCCTACAAAGTTTTTGCTGGGGTCCCCATGTAACCTGAGCAAGGCCGGATTTATACTTTTTCCATCCCTAGGCCAAGTATGTTGGGGCTTCCCTTTCCATGTGCAGCAGTGCCCCTCCCACTCCATGTGTAGCCCCTCTTCCATGTGTAACATCAATATACATCAGCTCCTCCCTTTTATGTACAACTCCCTGGGGCATCAGCTTCCAATGTTATGTGTTCCCCCCCCCCCCCCCTCCCTATTTGCAGCCTCCTATTTCATATGTAGCAACCAGGAGCATAACTAGAGAGGAGCAGCACCTGTGATTTCAGGGGGGACCAGAGCTGTGGGGGGCCCCAACTACCAATCTTCCCCTCCTCCTATACATAAGACTATACTTCAGATCTGGAGTGGCAGGCTCATGATGGGTGTGAAGATCATGATGGCCACACTTGTTTTATGACCCTTGTGAGATGGACCCCAAGACTGTGGAGGGCACCAAAGGGAGGCAAGAGGCAAAGGAAGGGGTGTAAAAACATTGGGGGGCCCCATCAAAGTTTTGCAGGGGGGCCCCATGAATTGTAGTTATGCCGCTGGTAGCAACCCCCAATAATCTGGCCCCGCCCCTAGAACCCAAAATTGGTCTACTTTATTTGTCCTTGACCCAAATGTACATGTATGGCTAGAGGTGACTTCTGATTGGTTGTTATGGGCAGCTGCTCTTTGCATGGTATTACATTGCATGTTATTTACATGTACATAGTCAAAGTTATCATCTGATTGCTCATCTCGATCAATTACACCTGAATTTGTATGCATGATTGTCTAATCAATATCGGGTTCTTCTTACCGTGAGGTCACACACCGAGGGCTTGTGTCTCCGCAATCTTTTGTGACATTTCAATGCATTCGGGGACATGGCCTTTTCCTGTAGAAAACAAGACATTTCATCTGAATGCAGAACGTGGCTGATCTGTATTGAACACGTACTGTATGCGTAACAAAGCATATTGTTAGGCCGAGTGCTGCTGCAATTATGAAAAGGGCACAGTTCTTACAGCACTGCCAGTAGAAACCTGAAGAATAATTACTTGTAATATAAAATTCAGCCTGATGATATCAGTAGGGCACCTTTCTTCTGTATTGACTTTAGGAGAGCCATAGAGAGGCAGGCCTCCCTGGCGTTATGATTATTTCCAGATTTGGAGTCTAAAAGCTTGTAGCGCTCGCTATGCTACTCTGATAAGGCATGTTAACTCTGATAAGGTGTGATCCACTTGGTGGCCCAATGAGAATCATCCTGATTCTAATTGGACCAGTGAGAATCAGGATGATTCTCATTGGGCCACCTAGTGGATGAATGGGGAGCCCCGGCGGGAGACTCAAAGATGCTTTGCCGGCTCCGAGAATAAACAGAGATGGAGGAAGAATGTGCAGAGGAGGAGCGGCGCGGGACATGCGGCGAGACGGGAACGATGGAGGTATGTTTTTTTTGTTACATTTTAAATAGGTAAGGAGTCAAAACGGACTCCTTTACCTATTCAAATCCCTGGCATCTGGGGTGTCCTTAGTAAAGGAGGCTCCCAGATGCCAAAAACAGCTTGCTGACACCGGTGATAGGTCTTTTTGCCTGCTCAGAGCAGGTGAAAAGTTTACACCTATCTTTGGAAGGAACCATTGCTTCCCAGTAGATGAAAAATGTAATTGCATAGGGGGCAAGGAACAAGCGAGTTATTTTCCGGCTGGGGAGGGGGGGTGTTAAATGCAATTGCATTAGGCGACCTTACTGACGCCTAATTTAAGAACCTCGCCAGCAATTATCGCTGGTGAGTTTGGTAATTACATAGGGCCCACTGTTTGTTATAGTGAATCAACCCCCTTGTTCGTTATTTTCAAACCAAGGATAATACTGATGCTTCTTTGTCTGTTTGTCCCTCTGGCCTGAATCAAACCTTCACTCTTTCTCTAGCTTCAAGCAAACCTGTGAGGTTTGCAAAAGATTAAGATTGATACTTACCTCAGGAGACGGAAGCCTCTGGATCCTCCGAGACATTTCCTCCATCCTCCTCATCAGGCTTTTACAGTGCTGAGACCCTGAAGTTCGCGGGCACATGGCCACACTGCCTATACAATAGCATGGAACTGCTTAGGTTTTGGCGGAAAAAACTGAGCCTAATCGGGCCGTGCTACTTGATGGCTTGTGCATGCGCAGTAGCACTGACTTTCTTGGGCTTCAACAAGTGATTGTTGATGGTTTTTCGGAGGGTACAACGCTGGAAGGGGCTGGTGGAGGAGGACAGGGGAAGCCTCTGGATTATCCAGAGGCTTCACTCTATTGAGGTGAGTACCCTTTTAGGTTACTTTTTTTTCTCAGGGGGTAATTAAGTTATTAGATCCTGTTGATCTGATATTGTAGGAGGAGTTATGCGGTTGTGACAAATTCTTCAGGAATCCAGGGCCTAAATGATGTAGAGGTTGAAATGTTAGTAGGCTAATCTTGAGGAGGATTCTCCAATTTTTGGATGGCCAGTGAAGTGAGCGAATATTCTGTTATGTGGCAATGGTGGGGTTGGTTTGTTACTTGCTACTACAAAAGTAGTTGACAATGTGGATTCTGATGGTAGGATGGTCCACAATAGCATATATAGTATTCAAAGTCCCCATACCTACTTCCTTCATGTAACCCCAGTAGCACCTCCTCTGCTTGACAAGGCTGAAGTGATGAAACATTACTTACTAGATATCCTGATCCCAATACATTTCTCCTACTTACATGATCATGCTGCAGTTGACTGAGGATCTTCATATCAGCAGACGACACAGTTAAATATCGGGACACGGGACACAGCTTCTCATGTGGTCGTCCGCCCACCACTGCTAGGAGAACAGCCAAGATTACCAATCTGAGGTCCATGTTAATAGCGTTGAGATGAGTTCTTCTGGTTTCTAAACACCTGGACATAAGATCGGAGTTATTGTATATATGCGTTGTGCAGCTGAAAATCTAGTTACGCCCCTGTAGAGATGCCAAAACCCCATGCTTGTATCCAAAACTGTGTTAACATATTAATAACAACGGCTATTTCAAAACAATCTACCGTATGGTAGCATTTGCTGGACAATATAAGTATATGGCACATACATTATTATTTTGGGTACAACGGTAGCAAAAGTAATCAGAGAATACATCCTCTAGAGTCTTTAGTACATGGGGTATAGTTTATAGAGACAATATATTTATATGTATATGTAACTACAGGGTCACTTTAAAGTGGACCTGAACTCAGAACATCCTCTCTGCTCTAAAAGATACACAACAGCATAATAACCTTTAAACAAAAACATTTCTTTGTTACAGCTGATACAAATCCTGCAATAAATCTGCACTGTTTCTACTTTCTGATTCATGGAAGCAGACATATTGTTTACTTCCTGTGCTTTCAAATGGGCTTATCTGCCATGGCAGTCATGTGACACAGCTTGTGATTATACACAAATGAGAGGGAATTAGACATGCTAAACTCTCTAAATACACACATGGTGCATTTCTCTCGGTTTTCCTTCTGCCCTGTGCAAGTGTTCAGGTCCACTTTAAGAAACACCTGAGCTCCTCCCCCAACCCCAGGGCCTCATAGCAGCTGCCATGCATTCTATGGCTATTGCCACACTTTTGCTGCCACCTGTGCCCCACAGCCTTGCGTTTGAACAGCAGGGTGATGCTGAGCCTAGTAACAGCAGTCCTGCTTCGGCTTACATGGTCAAGTCTTTAAAGGACACCTGAAGCAAGAAGGATGTGGAGGCTGCCATATTTATTTCCTTTTAAGCAATACCAGTTGCCTGGCTATCCTGCTGATCCTCTGCATTTTAGTAAGTGGGCGTTTTGGTCCATTGTAGCCCCTTACACACTCCTAGGAGTTCAGGTTCACCACGAGCTTGCTGGGTACTCTGTAACTCTGGGTGTCCTACCCCATAGAGCCACATTAAGCCATGCCATACACTGATGAAGACCAACCAATATGAAACAGTCTGTATGCATGTTGGATTATTGTGGCTCTATATATTGAACAAGCTGACTCATCATTGCATTCCAGCAGGAGGTGTGTTTAGCCTACAAGGACAATAATGGCTGATTTGCATATTCAGCAGTGATGCATTGTGGGAGACATCTCAGAGCTCACTCCAACCTGAATTATTACAAATACATTCTGTTTTAAGAAAGCAAACTTTTGTTTTCCATAGCATTGTAGTAAGAGGGCTTTTTGTTCCAGTTTAGTGAACTGATAGTGAGCGATTTCTATGGCTTTTTGCACTGTCCACATCATTGCCAATCACTCTTTAGCCTTCACTACTAAATAATCTTATATATTAATTTGCGTGAGATTTCTTTGATTTTAGCACATTACCTGCTTTGCTATTTCTGTGCAAATGAAATGACAAAATATACTACCAAGTAAATAATACATTCAATAAGTTATTATCTCAGATTATACTTCAAGGCACCTTCACATAAGATTATCGAATCAGTAGAAGATTACTGACCTGCTCTTGTAGTCCACGAGTCTCCACAGTTGGTCTCAGGATGTTCTGAGGAGCTTCCATGATCCCTGTTTTATAGGTAACTGCTCTGCAGTTGGAGATTTCCATTTTCGTGATGTTGGGATAACTTGTTCAGAAGAAGAAGAAAAACGTGTTTGGTGGTTGCTGACGTTCCGAATTCAAGTGACAGGAGAAGTAGTGGCGGCCACTACAGGAACTTCTGCTCAGCTTTCATTTTCGTGTCTAGACGGGTGAGAAGGCGACGTAAGATGACTGCGAGGTTTTTCTACCTGTCACCCAGCCAATTGCTTGCTTCGCCCAGAAGTTACTGTACATCACTGTTTACTGTGTGTCACGTAAGGTCAGGCCCGAGGCCAATTCATCCTAAGCTGTGAATCAGCTTTCATTTTCTTTCTACTGGCTGCAGAAGTTCCCTGGGCAAGCATGTATTCATTCAGGAAGAACCAAAGATTGGGCCATGAGGTCTTCCAGTGTCCTACTGGAGATTTAAAAGTGCATGATCCTTTTGTCACAACACCTCCACAGTGGCCCCTTCTTGGCATGCAAACCCCCTAGTGTAGCTGGCATCTTGCCTTAGGCCACATTTCATCTTGAAAATTTTCTGCAGAAGCAGCACTGGGGCAGGTAAATATTAACCAGTTTTTCCACCACTACAGTATATCTACGTCCTCTGTGACTTCATCCAAGCCATGAGGACATAGTTATAAGTTGTGTAGCTGAAGCACAGCTGTGCACGATTGGGCTTGCTCCTGTGCAAAACCTCCAGCACTATCTGCTGCATCACTAATTGGTGAAAGCGAATATTTGGTCCCTGAGATTGATTTTTACCCCCCCCCCCCCAACAAAAAAAAAGTCTTGTGATAAACTTTAGAAATAGCCAAACAAAATTTGTTTTTTTATCTACAACAGCGATTTTTATTTTTTAAACTAGAATTGGTAAAACTTAGAAACAATGTGGTTTTTTTTCTATTTTTGTTTTCTCCTTTTCCTATTAAAATGCATAGAAAATAAAATAGTTTGAGGGAAAAAATGCCATACAATGAAAGCCTAGTTTGTCTTGAAAAAAAAAAAAATTAAGGTGTCATAAGTAGGGATAACGTTATTGCTAATTAAATAGGGTCATAGCTAAAATGTCAAAACTGCCCAGATCCATAATGGGGAATCAAGATCTGGATGCAAAGTGGTTAAGCTGCTCCAATGCTCTACTCTGCAGAAGGTGGAGGAGCATGCCCCCCCCCCCCCCCCCCCCATTTTCACTATAGTTATGCTACTTAATTTGAGACTGTTTAATAAATGTTAAATCTTAATGAACAATTTGAATTAGACTAGGTTTTAGATTTTGGCCCCTTATGTGATTGAGTTTGACACCCTTGCCCAAGGGGGATACAGAACCACAAACGCAAATGATGCTAGAAGCTACAGTATATTCAGCACCTCGGAAAATTTGATTGACCGCCCCACTCAAGCATTTGCCAGCAATTAATTGTAAACACATTGAGATAAATGCTTAATGCGGGACTTCTGAGTCCTGCTACTAATACTAACAGGAGGAGTGGACAACAGCTCTGTATGAAGTTTCACAGAAAAACAATGTTTTTTTCCTCCTCCCTCTACTCCTATTCACCTTGTACTTGTGTCTGTCTAATGGCAAAACTTGAGGCATGTGGGGGAGCAGAGTGGGCTCTGTTAATGGGGAAGCATTGGTACTCGCATGTAGGGTAACTTAGATGTATAGCTTCCACACTGCTGTGTGCCACTTAAAGTTTCTATAATTCCTATATAGAAACATGGTGTAGAGAGCAGCCTTTCTCAACCTTTTTACCCTGGAGGAACCCTTCTAAAAAATGTTAAGATCTCAGGGAACCCCTGTATAAACGGATGTAGAGGTTATTTATTTATAGTAGAATTGGTCATTAAAGCTGGGTGAGGGGGTTCTAAAGGATTTCCAGATCTCCCCCTCACTTAACCTATTATTGGTAAGTCTGAATAAACACCCCAGGATAACAAAACCTCAGCTTAGTCTTTGATTTTCCTTAATTGGAAATCTGCTGATCAATTATCAGTATCTCACTAATAACCCTGTTCAGTTGGAATATTCTATTGGAGCTGAAGATTAGAAGTAGATTTTAAAGTGACGTCAACAGCTTTTCCTTCCCTGATCTCTGTTACAATGTAATACGACATACATATGAGTTAACCAGACGAAATAAAGGCCCTGCAGTCATAAGTACATGGCTATTTTATAGTTCTTGTTGTTTTCTGTTTATTTCGTTCTCATTACACAATGGTACAACTGCCGAAAGTGATAGGAGCGCCTTGAAATCTTGTAAAATCTATTATGGCCGGTTTTAGACCACTGGATATGATAGGTTTCATTGAACACCCTTTGTACATATGCTGTCAGCCTAAGATGGCCAAGATAATGGCCAAAAGTGTCATAACAGTCACATTGCTATCATTATATCAGTGATGAGCATGTAGGGTAGCTAGAATTCAGGATGGGCATAAAAAGAGTGAAGAAGACATTAAGAAGGTAGGAATGCAGCTTTGAAACCTTCTCAACCTGCCGGCTGAGACATCTCATCTTGTGGGGGAATATGCCAGGGACCCCCTGCAAAGTCCTCAAGGAACCATGGTTGAGATGGAAGGATGTAGATGTTTGGAATAAGCATTATATTCCTGCTGTTCTCTCCATGGGATGTGAGAGAACTGATGTTCTTTCACACAGCCAAACTATACGCCAGTCTACCCATCACACCAAACACCATTTTTTCATTGTCTAAAGGCTAGGCTTACACTATACCTAAAAATGTACCGTTTTCTGGAGTGGAGACAAGCTAAAGAGGGCTTGGATGCTTTTCTTGCATTGAAGGGCATCAATGGCTATAATTACTCAGTAATTCCCGGGAGAGTTGATCCAGGGATTTGTCAGCCTGCCATCTGGAGTCGTGGAAGGCTAACATCGGTTTCATTTAGAGGAAAGCCCAGAAATGACTATTCTTCCTCCGCCAACTGAAGACACTCGGTATGGCTCAGTCCAGCTGCTACTCTGCCACCATTGAATCTGTCCTCTGTTCCATCCTGATCAGGAACGATGGCTCCTCCTCCGGCAACAGACATAAACTACAGAGGCTCATCAGTTCAGTGGAGAGGATAATTGGGAGATCACTCCCCCCACTTGACCGCCTCTACAACTCCAGACTGCACTCCAGAGTGCTGAGGATTGCAAAAGATCCCACTCAGCTAGGCCAATGTTTTTTTTTCAGTTGGCTCCCATCAGGCCGGAGGTTTTGGGCCATCTCCACCACTACTGCAAGGCACAGGAACTCCTTTTTCCCACAGCTGTTAACCTCTTGAACTCCCTCCACTCACTTCCCCCCACCAGTGCCCCCCCCCCCTCCCAAACACTGGTTGCTGCTTATGGACAAACTGCCTGCTAGGGTGTAATTGCACTGTCTACTGAGTGACTTTTTCTGGCTCTTTAACTCCTTAAATGCCTCTTTAATTCTTTACATTTCTGCATATTCTTTATTGTACTTTATACTGTATATTTGGTGTATATTTTTCCTATTTGAGCTATGTACGTGCCAAACCCAATTCCAGCCAGGACCCAGTCATGCTCGCCAAAATAAATTATTCTGATTCTGAAGGATTTTTTCCCTTTTAAGGCTAATTGGCCCAGGCCTTGTAAGGTTTTTCGCCTTCCTCTGGATTAACTGGGATATAATGTGCTACTTATCTGTAGGATCCATGCAGACATGTCCATTTTCAACATGTCCATTGTCTCTGCTGCAGTGGAACACAAACTCCCATTTCCCACTTTACGTATGCTGATGGACACTATGAAAGACTATGGAAATTGACTACTTTCATTCACAATAATAAAATGAAATCAGATATGATGAATTTCCTGACCACAAGAACCTAGTAAAACCCTCCCAATAGTGTGAAAACAAGAAGTTGTCATCAGGGCTCTCATGCCATCCATTGTCAAAAACGCAAAATGCATGCTGCAAAAGACATCAATGGGTGCAAAATATATTGAATGCTACAGCGGATCCTTTAAAAATGTACATGGGATCCACTGTGACCATACATGTTGTTAATACAGTATAATGTAGACCAAGCCTCCCACAACTGAGAGCAGGGGGGGGGGGGGCATGAAGAACCCAATAGGTCATTTAGGATTCCTTAATTCTACAGTATGTATATGTTTTTAAACTAAACTGAAGTTTTCGGACTTTGGCTTGCCAGAATGGAAAATGGCAGACATTGGCCGGCCAAGTCTCTAAGATTCCTATCTTGCAGCTGGCCAATTCTCACTTTGGCTGTCCAGATACCAAAGTGGCCAACTTTGGGATCTATCCATAACATATAAAATAGTTTATCTTGTCAGTTTATTTTCATTCAGTGTTTTCAGTTCAGGCTCTCTATATTGCAAGGATTAATGGCAAACATTTTATTTAGCTTGATTACTTTGTTTTATGTGCTGTAGGGTACAGAGTAGATGTCTACTGAGTTCTTCTCTGGGTTTGGAGGAAAAGATCCTGGATAATGATTGAGGTTGTTGCAAGTTAGCAACTCAACTATTGTGCAGATTCGTTTGGGATCCACAGGATTGGTGTGCATTTGGAGAAGGGTGGGCCATACACGCCATTCCTTCAAGTCCAGTACGGAGTTCAGCTGATCAGGACTGGTTCAATTAAGCAGTATAAGGCCCCAGGGCAAAAGTAGCCTAGGGGCCCCCTATTCCACCCCCACCCCCCAGCAAAACCAAAGTTAGCCCTCAAGCTAGCTGCCAACAACAACCCCCCCAGGTGGTCTCCCCCCGAACTCACCACGAAGCTCCTGCACGATGTGTAGCTACATTGTTATGACTCACTCGTCCCTCCCGGCGAGCTGCTCCTGTGCTCTGCGCTCCATCTTTAGCCCTGCTGCCTGCCTCTTCTCCATGACCTGGCAAAAGTTATGCTTAAATAACCTGTGACGTGATAGATGCCGGGGGCCTTTAGGGGTGGACTCCTAGACTGAACTTTGAGGGTTCCTTATGCTGACACGCCAGTACGCATGCTGCTATTGTTTACAGCGGCGAAGCGCGTACTGTGGAAGCGTCTGCCCCTTGCTAATAGGGAGGGAGCGCCATGCGCTCCACTGACATCAGAGCTTTTTGCCACCATGTGCGGCGAGGTTTTACATTCGTATTGTGCAATTTTCCCATGTATTCACATTTTCTCAAGATATTGTGTTTATTTTCATGTATGCCCAATAAAGGTTAAGTTTTATCAATGTGGCCAATCTAGTCAGACTTCAGTCAGAAACACTAATCTATGGTTAAGTATTAGAGGCAGAGGATAGACAATGCACATAAGAAGCCAGACAACCTTTATCCTATTTAGCCCAGGGTATGTGGCATTCATGGTTTTCAAAAGCAATTCCACATTCTTGAACTGGTATGATGTAGTGTAAACCACTGCCCATGCAGTTTCGCATAGTAGTACACGCTTCCTCAATACACTTCCCCATCTTTACTTTTGAGAGACTCGGCCGCTCTGAAGTCTGAGTGCTTTGTTTATGTCTATGTTACTGACCCGTTTCTATTTAAACTGATTCGTTTTGAGATTCACCACTACCTGTTTTTCTTTAAGCATTACAAAACATTTATAAGAATTTTCTTTCTAAAGGTGCAGGTGTGTTAATTTACTTTCATTTTTGACTTGATTGACAGATTTCTTTTTTTTTTTAGTCATCAGTTTAGGGTTTAATACAATAGATTAGAATAGAATCAATATAGAAATATGCAGTTGTTGGAAACTTTTTTTTTTCTTTTTTTTTTTAAAAAACAGATGATCTAAGAAATCCTTAGCCTAGGCCATAGCTTAAAATGGTATGAAACTCAATATTTCCTTTTTGCTCTTTAACCTTCCTGGCGGTAACCCCGAACGTAGTTCGGGGTAAGCCGCGCAGGAGGTTTTCTCCGGCCCTGCTGGGCCGATTTTCTTAATTTTTTTTTTTTGCTGGACGCAGCTAGCACTTTGCTAGCTGCGCCAGCACACTGATCGCCGCCGGCCTGCGCCCGATCGCCGCTATCCGTTGCGGCGCGCGGGCCCCCCCCAGACCCCGTGCGCTGCCTGGCCAATCAGTGCCAGGCAGCGCCGAGGGGTGGATCGGGACTCCCAATGACGTCACGACGTCGCTGACGTCGGTGACATCATCCCGCCCCGTCGCCATGGCGACGGGGGAAGCCCTCCAGGAAATCCCGTTCTTTGAACGGGATTTCCTGATCGGAGATCGCCGAAGGCGATCGAAGAGGGCGGGGGGATGCCGCTGAGCAGCGGCTATCATGTAGCGAGCCCTGGGCTCGCTACATGATTTAAAAAAAAAAAAAATACTGCCGCGCTGCCTCCTGGCGGAATTTTTCATACCGCCAGGAGGGTTAAGATTGTTTACAGCATAAAATCTACTACCACATAAAATTGTAGCAGAACAGCATTTAAACAGTTAAACACAGCTCTTTGTTCTTCAGTGGAAAGCTCATTGCTTCAGTGGGAAGCTTCTTCCATCCGAAGAGGTGATAACATTATCTTTTACATTCCTTTGTCAGATACATTTAGTAAATATTGGCAAACTGGTGAAACTGAACAGCACTGACCTGAGAAGCATAAAGTGCTGAGAAGTGATCACTAGATTTTAATATATACATACAGCAGTTATGCAATACAATGCAATGGCAGCTTTCAAAACAGATAACTGTACTTTGGAAATTTGTAATTTGTAGACAGACAATATTACTTGTGCACAAAAGCAAATATGATAACTGTATGGGTAATAAAAAGTAGAAAAACATTTTTATTGAATGTTCTGTCTGAGTTTTATCCTACTTTAATTTTCAAACTATAACAAGATTATCTTTCAGGTTGGGCCAACCCAGCCCACAATTCCCTTTTTTACAGTTCAGCATCCCAGCATTCTTTAAATTTTCTTTGCTGGCATATTCATGAACCACTTCAGCCTAACTGGACAAACATTTTCATCCAGTTAGGCTGCGCGCACTCCCGCGCCCCCCCAGCCCCCCCCCCCCGTGTGCGCCCCCGCTGCTGGCTGTTAGCCCAGCGATCAATGAATGGGATTATAAATCCCTTTCACTGATCGGACCCCCCCGGAGAAAAGCCGACAGCGTCTCTTCAGACGCTGCGGCTTTTCTGAGATCAAAAAGTTCCCCGTCTTCATACTTCTTCCTGGGAGCGAGATCGATCGCTTCCAGGACTTTTTGACTGTGGCCAAATAGCAAACTACACCCAAAAACACTTTGAATTAAATAAATACATTTTAAAACATTTAAAATCCCCTGTTTACCTCCCACACCAAAAAATACCCACATACAAATTTTAATAAAAAATAAAATGAAAAATTACAATAATAAAAAACAAACAAACATAAATAGTTACCTAAGAGTCTGAACTTTTTAAAGTGAACCTTAAGCCTGTGAAAAAAAATGAGATTAACTCACCTGGGGCTTCCCTCAGCCCCCTGCAGCCGATCGGTGCCCTCGCAGCTCCGGTCCGATGCCTCTGGACCCGCCGGCGAACACTTCCGGTTTGGCCGTCACCGGCCGACAGGCATAGGAACGCGAGTGATTGTTCGCGTTCCCAGCCTGTAATTCGCCCTACTATGCTGCTATTGCGACCTACTGGCCGCAATAGCAGCATAGGGGGCGATATACAGGCTGGGAACGCGAACAATCACTCGCGTTCCCATGCCTGTCGGCCGGTGACGGCGAAACCGGAAGTCGTCGCCGGCGGGTCCAGAGGCATCGGACCGGAGCTGCGAGGGCACCAATCGGCTGCAGGGGGCTGAGGGAAGCCCCAGGTGAGTTAATCTCATTTTTTTTCACAGACTTAAGGTTCACTTTAAATATTCATGTCAAATGAGTATATCAATATGATTTATTAAATTATGGGCTTCTAAATAGTGATGGACGCAAATTGAAAAAATGCACCTTTATTTCCAAATTAAATATCGGTGCCATACACTGTGACATAATTTAAATGGTGTAATAAGCGGGACAAATTGGTAAATAAAGTACATAGGTTTTAATTATGGTAGCATGTATTAATTTCAAACTATAATGGCCAAAAGCTTAACAATAATTTTTTTTTTCCATTTGTTTCTTAATATTCCTGTTAAAATGGATTTAGAATACATTTATTCTCAGCAAAATGTATCACCCACAGAAAGCCTAATTGGTGGCAGAAAAAAACAAGATATAGATCAATTCATTGTGATGAGTAGTGCTAAAGTTATTGGCAAATGAATGGGAGGTGAAAGTTGCTCAGATGTGAAAAAATCTCAACCCTGTAGGCTGAAGTGGTTAATGGATTTAAAGAGGAACTCCAGTGAAAATAATGTAATAAAAAAAGTGCTTCATTTTTACAATAATTATGTATAAATGTTTTAGTCAAGATTTGCCTATTGTAAAATCTTTTCTCTCCCTGATTTACATTCTGACATTTATCACATGGTGACGTTTTTACTGCTGGCAGATGATGTCGGTGACAGGAGATGCTGCTTGCTTTTTTGACAGTTGGAAACAGCTGTAAACAGTAAAACAGCTGTTATTTCCCACAATGCAATGAGGTTCACAGACAGGAAACTGCCAGGACCATGGTCCTCACAGGTTCCTGTGGGAGGGGTTTCACCACAATATCAGCCAAACAGAGCCCCTTGATGATCCGTTTGTGAAAAGGAATAGATTTATCATGTAAAAGGGGGTTTTCAGCTACTGATTGGGATGAAGTTCAATTCTTGGTCATGGTTTCTCTTTAAGGGGAGTTTATTAAGCAACTTGAGTAGATGCTAATTACTGTCTAGATGAGTAGGCGTGCCCACCAGAGCCGGGACAAGGTCCTCCAGCACCCAAGGCTGAGACACCAAAGTGCGCCCCTCCATCCCTCCCACCCCAGCCGTCACACACTGATTGCTATTAGACTAAGAGGCGCCACAGGGCCCACAACCTCCCCAACACCTTAATATCTAGTTATCTGGCTTGCAGTCACTGCCATGTATCCCCTTTTCTTATTTCTTTCTGCTTCAAACACAATTAGGAATGACAGCTGAATGAATTCTGTCCCCCCTCTCCAGCCTATGCCTCGGCTCGGCCCTGGTGCCCACCATCACTGGCGATTGAGGGACATTCTCTTTGGTTAGATGGTGGACATTTATACCACTGGTGGGTAAGCTTGCATAATTTAACTCTATCAGTTAGCCATTAAAAGGTATTATTTTTTACAAAACGTTTTTTTCTACCGATATAATTTGTTTGGCTAACACGGTACAGAAACTTTTTTGCTACTACCACTGGTGGGGAAATTCCAGTAGAAAGAGTAAGCTATTTGTGGCTGGTGGTACACATACCTTATGGTAAATAGCAATTAAATAACTTTGAGTTGATAAACTGATAGCAGTTATTTAAAGTCAACTAACTTAAAATAATTCTTACAGTGTTTTTTTTATGTAATCTTTGCTAGTTATTGGTTGAGCACCCATGATCTCACATCTTCCACACTGAGACAGATGAGGTCCAGAATTACAGCTTCCCGAACACAATCAGGAGATGCCTGTATTGAAAAAAAAACACTTAATTACTTTCTACTTCATATTTCCTAAAGGCAACCATATCTATAGTATTGTTACTTATTTTGCTCGTTAAGGTCCAGCTGTAGGGGAGAAAATAGTTTTGTATAGAATGATAAAGGGTTACTACGGTCAATCTTCTTAAGATTTTTATTCAAGTTAATCTATGTATATACTGTATATATATATATATAAAGTCGGATGTGTGTATGTGTGTGTGTGTGTGTATGTATGTGCCGCGATCACTCGAAAACGGCTTGACCGATTTAAACGAAACTTGGTATACAGATCCCTTATTACCTTGGATGATATGTTCTGCGGGTCTCGCATCCCCCCTGTACACCTGGGCGGAGCTACAAACAGCAAATCAGATTTCACCCATTCATGTCAATGGAAAAGGCTGCCATTCTCACAGAACTCAAGCCAGGGTCCCCAGACTTGGCACAGTTGGTCATTTGGTGACCAAGGTTACAAATCCAGGAAAAGTGGGCTGAGCATAAAACAGCCAATCAAATTTCAGCCATTCATTTTTAATGGTAAAATGTAAACTGCAGCCATTCTTACACTGTTAATCGCAGGGTTCTCAAACTTGCCAAACTTGGTCACTGGGTGACTGAGATTAAGATTCAGGAAAGTGGGTGAAGCCTACAACAGCCAATCAAAATTCACCTATTGATTTTCAAGGAGAATATTTAAACTGCTGCCATTCTTATACTGACTATGACAGAGGCTTCAAACCTGCTACAGTCTGTCATTGGGTGACTGGGGTCAAAATTCACTAAAAGGGTGGGGCCACAAACATCCTATCAGATTTATTTTCTGGATAAACTGCTTCCAATCACACATTTTTGATGCCAGGAACCTGAAAGCTCACAAACTTGGTCACTGAGTGACTGTGTGTGTGTCAAGGTTGCAAAAAGTGGGCGGAGCCAAAAACAAATTTCACTGGTCAAATATACTGTTAATGGCAGGGTTCTCAAACTTTGCACAATTGGTCAGTGGGTGACTGGGATTAATCTTCAGGAAAATGGGTGGAGCCTACAACAGCCAATCAAAATTCACCCGTCGATTTTCAAGGGAAATATTTAAATTGCTGCCAAAAACAGCCAATCAGATTTGATTCATTTCAATGGGAATATACAAATTATTCATACCAAGGACTCCAAAACTCATAGACTTGGTAATTGAGTGACCACAGGTCAAGGTCAGAAAAAGTGGGTGGCGCCACCAACTAAATTTTTTACATGGAAAAATATAAATTGCAACCATACTTACAGTGTTATTAGCAGGGCTCCCAAATGTGACACAGTTGGCCACTGGGTGACTGGGATTAATAGTTAGAAAGTGGGTGGAGCCTACAACAGCCAATCAAAAATCACCTATTGATTTTTCAAGAGGAATATTTACATTGCTACCATTCTTACACTGTCAATGGCAGAGGCCTCAAACCTGATACAGTCAGTCATTGGGTGACTGGGGTCCAAATTCACTAAAGGGGGTGGAGCCACAAATAGCCAATCAGATTTGTTAGATTGATTTCAGCCATTCTGTTATTGGCAGGGGTTTCAAACTTGACACAGTTGGTTAATGGATGACTGGGGTTAATATTCAGGAAAGTGGGTGGAGCCTACAACAGCCAATTAAAATTCACCTATTGATTTTAAAGGGGAATATTTACATTGCTGCCATTCTTACACACTTAATGGCAGATGCCTCAAATCTGGTACAGTCAGTCACTGGGAGACTGGGGTTTAAATTTGGGAAACGGGGCGGGCTACACACAGCCAATCAGATTTGTTTAATTTCAATGGAAAAATGCAACTTATTGATGCCATATAATAAGAACCCAAAACATAACAGCCCAAAACAACTAACTTTTTACTTGGGAAATATAAACTGCAGCCATTCTTACATTGTTAATGGCAGGGTTCTCAAACTTGACACAGTTGGTCACTGGGTGATTGGGATTAATATTCAGAAAAGTAGGTGGAGCCTACAACAGTCAATCAAAATTCACCTTTTGATTTTCTAGGGGAATATTAAAATTTCTGCCATACTTACATTGTTAATAGCAGAGGCCTCAAACCTGCTACAGTCGGTCATTAAATGACTGGGGTTCAAATTCACTTAAGGGGCAGAGCCACAAACAGCCACTCAGATTTTTTTCCTGGATAAACTGCTTCCATTCACACAATTTTGATGCCAGGAACCCGAAAGTTCACAAACTTGGTCATTGAGTGACTGTGTGTCCAGGTTACAAAAACTGGGTGGAGTCAAAAACAGATTTCCCTGGGAAAATGTTAACTGCAGCCCTTCTTCACTGTTAATGGCAGGGTTCTCAAACTTTACACAGTTGGTTACTGGGTGACTGGGATTAATATTCAGAAAAGTGGGTGGAGCCTAAGAAAGCCGAACAATATTCACCTGTTTATTTTCAAAGGGAATATTAAAATTGCTGCCATTCTTGCACTGTTAATGGCACAAGCCTCAAACCCGGTACAGTTGGTCTCATGGGTCACTGGGCTTCAAATTCAGAAAAGGGGGAGACACAAACAGCCAATCAGATTTGTTTTTAATGATGCCAAGGACCTTAAAGCTCACAAACTTGGTCATTGAGGACTGTGTGTCCAGGTTACAAAAAGTGGGCAGAGCCAAAAACAAATTCCACTGTGAAAATATAAACTGCAGGCCGTCTTACACTGTTAATGGCAGAGTTCTCAAACTTTGCCTAGATGGTCACTGGGTGACTGAGATTAATATTAAAGGAAGTGGGTGGAGCCTATAATAGCCAATCAAAATTCACCTGTTTATTTTCAAGTGGAATATTTAAATCGCTGCCATTTTTACACTGTTAATAGCAGATGCCTCAAACCTGCTACAGTTGGTCATTGATAGGGGTTCAAATGCTGGAGAGGGGCGGAGTCACAAACCGCCAATCTGATTTATTGAATTTCTATGAGAATATACAAATTATTGATGCCAAAGCTCACAAACTTGGTCATTGAGTGTTTGTGAGTTAGGGTTACAAAAAGTGGGCGGAGCCAACACCAGCCAAATACATACCCGGGCAACGCCGGGTCATCAGCTAGTTTTTTGATATAAATAAACATATAAATAGAAAAGCACATGCTAAAGTGCTGTAGAGTAGCCATATGTTGTCAAACAAGGGTGCCACTCAACTATTGAGGCTGAGTTGGCACTGTATACCCTAAATGAGACCCTATTCCTTCACACCTAACATTGTCAGTGACAGTATAGGTATTTACATATTCATGTAAATGCAATTTATTATACTCTGTCCGTTTTTGACATCTCTAAAATTTCTTGTTACTAACTCTTTTTGTGTAGCCAAACTCCTAATGAACATGCACTATACATAAGATTTGGTTGGTTATTAGGTTCTAGGGCAGTTTCTAGGCTAAATTGCACCCAGCAGGGTGACGGTGTAAAAATTGCTTCCCCCACCACGTGGATTCGCGAACCTTTACTCTTTAGGGACACTCACAGGTCACAAGTAGATCTGCCTACTTACTAGTGACCATCGGCCATCCGCTCATCCAGGAGGAAGCAGGGACCAGGAGAACACACAGGCGAGAAAGCCCGGAAAGCCTACTGCTCTATGGGTGCTGCGCACTGACAGCCTGCAGTACCGCTACGGGACATCGGGTGTCATCATGAGGTGGTAACGTGATGACTTGACGTCTGATGCAGGCAATCTTCTTTCTTCTTCCATTTGGCTGCACCGCACGTCACCAGCTCCCTAGATTATGTCCTTCTGCCTGCGCCCCCCTTCTTCTACTTGCCGGGCTGCGCCCAGTGCGGTTGCCCTTCTTACACTGCCCAAGAAATGGCCCTGGTAGGTTAATGCTCCTAAAAGAGTGTCATAGTTCTACACTATTGCCACTCTAAATGCTTGTATTTTACAATCATCAAATAAAATTGAGTCCCCCAAAAGAAATAATTCTGACATTAATGACAAGGAGGCTTTGACAATCCTTTGAAGCTCCGTACATATCTCCTTCCAAAATTTCTGAATGGCCAGATTGTGCCAATGGACATGCACATCATTCACACTGTGCTGTTGCCCCAGAATTAAAGGAAAGATAATTTGGGGGGATATATGCCCAGAAGAGGAATTTCAATGCAAATTGTTTATTATTAGCTGCAATGTGTATTTTTGTAAATGTACTGACCACATCCTTCCATTGCTCCTTTGTTAAAGGAAGCCAGAGATGAACTAACTTAAAAGATTTATACATACCTGGGGCTTCCTCCAGCCCCATGCGCACGGATCGCTCCCAAGCCACCATTCTCAGCCTTCTGCTCCAGTACCGGCTCCTGTAACTTCAGCCAGTCTGAACATGCGCAGTGTGCTCTCTCCGTCTCTCTCCAGCGGAGAATAGTACTGCGCAGGCCAAGCTTACCTCAAAAGATGACACATTTATATAATAGAGAGAGGCATTCTGTGTCTGGCTGTTTTTCTGTTTGGCACTATATTCGGCCTGAGGAGGTGAGCAGGTACCCATGAAGCGCGTTGCCAAAGTGCTTATTAAAATGTTGTTTTTATTATACAAATTTGTTGTCTTTTGAGGTAAGCCACCTTATCTTTTCTATTTAAAGAGAATCTGTATTGTTAAAATCGCACAAAAGTAAACATACCAGTGCGTTAGGGGACATCTCCTATTACCCTCTGTCACAATTTCACCGCTCCCCGCCGCATTAAAAGTAGTCAAAAACTGTTTTAAAAAGTTTGTTTATAAACAAACAAAATGGCCACCAAAACAGGAAGTAGGTTGATGTACAGCATGTCCACACATAGAAAATACATCCATACACAAGCAGGCTGTATACAGCCTTACTTCTGAATCTCAAGAGATCACTTGTGTGTGTTTACCTTCTGTCCCCAGCTTCTCTCATGCACTGAACATTACAGGCTTCCTGCAGACAGCTCTACCTATGTCGTTAATTCCTTAGTATGTGACAGACCAGCTCCTTTCACAGCCTCCAGAGGAGGATTTTTATCCAGCTCTCTTCTATCACTGATAAGATAGCAGAGAAGCTGCTGGCTTATGTAAATAAAACACACACTGGAGTGTGCATAGAGGAACAGTTCAACACTGAAGAACTTGGCAGCCTTCCAGACACAGGCCGACAAGTCTGACAGGGGAAAGATACATTGATTTATTACAGAGATGGTTATAGTAGAAAGAGCTGCAGCAAGCCAGATCACATTAGAATAGGTTTAGGAACTTGTAGGATGGTAGAAAAAACGTTGTAATTTTTGTTACAGAGTCACTTTAACCTGTTTTTAACACAGTTTTATCACCCGTTGGGCGCCTCTTCGCCCTTGTGTCATTATACCATGGACAATTTTCCTACTGGATTCAAATAATCTTACTAATGCAGAAATAAATTGCAACTATCCATTACAACATATGTCATCCTTTTTACATTAGGTTGAAAAATAACATATGTCCTTTAGGCCAACCTATTTATATTGAAAAAAAATTGCATCTTCACAATATCCAGCTGATTCTGGGGTGAAAATCCCTTGCCAAGCACTGACCAATTTGTCTTGAAAAGGCAATTATTCCCGCTGCGTTATTGCATTTGAAACTCGACTGAAGGTTGAGTAATGTACGTAATGTCCTTTTTTTGCACTAACAATAATTGTTGCAGGATTAGCTTAATGCTAATTACATCCCTGATCTCTGTTTTTACGACTCTTTATACTAATATACTCAGATCAAGTGGCAGAACTGCCTCCAATTATTTTGGCTGTTTATGTTTTGCAGTTTCGTACTTTCCATTAGATCTGATGAATATACAATATCTTAAACTTAGGACTGCCTAACGCCGATCAGCGTAAAGTCCTGGTGCGGGCATTTGCAGGAGATCGCGTGCATCTCCGCCTTGGATGACGAAGCTCTGCTCCACCATCAGTCTTCCAGCTGCGATCGCCGCTAGGAGACTGTTAGACGGCGTCTATTTACTAGGTACAGCGCTGCAATCTACGGCAGCGCTGTACTGGGGACAGCTGTGCTGAACCCTATGACAGCCGATTGCACTGATTGGCTGGCGGGGGAGGGAGGGCTGTAAAATTAAAGGAAAAAAGCATTTATTTATTAAAAAATAAATCAGAAAAATATTTATCAAAAAAATAAACAAACATCCTGGGAGCCATTACAGCCTACCAACAGAGAGCTCTGTTGGTGGGCAGAAAGGGGTGGGGGAATCACTTGTGTGCTGATGTTACGGCCCTGCAGCGAGGCATTAAAGCTGCAGTGGCTTATTTACTTAAAAATGGCCTGGTCTTTAGGGGGGTTTAAGCCCGTGGTCCTTAAGTGGTTAAGATGTCGCTCTCTGAAGGCAGGAGGAAAGGGGGGTAGACCCCTCCACCAAAGGTGGACTAGTGATACTTGTAGCAGAAACACAGAGGCGCCAAAAGGATAAAACAATGTCCAAATTAAAAATCGGGGAAGAGGTACTCACCTCCCCATAGAATATTCAACAAGATAAACATTTCAAAAATATTCTTTAACCTCCTCAGCGGTTACCCCGCATCAGGATCAGGACGGAAATCCGCAGCTCAGAGCGGTAACCCCGAGCTGGATCCATGGGAGATGTGTAATGTGGAGGGCTGATGCAGATCTATCTAGCGGGATGACTTCTGGGGTCTAAAAGCTTGTGAATAAATTGCACCGCTTTTAGACAATAAAAACTTGATTCATACGACCAGGGAGGTGTACTCCAAAAATTGCCAACAATTACTGCAGAACATTATTAAATAATATTTTTTAAATGTTTATCATGTAGAATCTTCTATGGGGAGGTGGATACCTATTCCCCTATTTTTAATTCAAACATTGTTTTATCATTTTGGCGCCTCTGTGTTTCTGATACATGCAGATCAGATGTTTGACTAAAAGGACCACTCCAACGAAAAAATTAAGCAGTTAAATTCTGACAGAACTGACAGGTTTTGGACTAGACCATCTCCTCATGGGGAAGCTTCAGGGTTTTCTTCGATTTCAAAAGCATTTACTGAGTGGCAGTTGCTTTGTCTAACTGTCAAAACAGTGTGCAAGTGAGTCAGGAGGCTGGCTGGTATCTTACTGTTTTGGCAATTAAACTGCCGTTCGGGAAATGCCTTTTAAAACAAAATAAAACCCTGAGAATCCCCCATGAGGAGATAGATTAGTCCAAAATTGGTTCTGTCAGATTTTAACTGCTTACTTTTTTTGCTGGAGTGGTCCTTTAAAGAGGGATTGTCAGCCACAAAATTAAATTCCAGTACCCACTGCTCTGTGTTTAATATGCAGCCTTCAACCTGACCCTGCACTGCAAGCACTCCATTCTATTCAGAAATGTTTGTGCTGTAATAAATCTTATATCAGTCAGCCTGGCTGTATTTTTGCCATTGCCAACCAGAAGGAAGCGTGTCATCACCCCTCCTACATTCCTGCTCTTCACTGATTGACTGAGGGCAGTTCAGTGAGCTGCTGAAATCTGATCTATGTTGTGCTCAACCTAGCCTCAAGGGAGGAATGACTTCAGGATTGCCTTGAGTCAGAGGGAATCCAGATGGCAAATTTCAGGAACATAATTCTCTTTATTTACTGTATAAAATTCACTGAAATCAAAACGTGGACAGTATAATACATGTGTTATGTAAGTAGAACAAGCAGTTATCTACTTATATATGTTTTTTTTCCTGGGATAGTATGTCTGTCCCTGCTGCTTTAAAAGGAACCTTGAATAGTGGATACAAATTAAATTGATACTTACCTGGGGCTTCCTCCAGCCCACCGTAGCCTGCGAGGTCCCTCGACGTCTTCCTGGCTTCGCGTCATCACGCCGAACACTACGCGTCATCGCGGCGGCCGGCATGACAGTCCTGCGCATGCGCGGTTCAGAGTTAGAAAACCGCGCATGCTCAGGACTGTCATGCCAGCTGCCACGATGACGCGTAGTGGCCGGCGTGATGACGCTGAGCGTCATGGTCCAGGAAGTGTTGGGCCGACACTTCGCCCGAAAGTAGCTGGTAAAAGAGCCACCAGCGGGACCCGGAGAGGAGCCAGGAGGACCTCGCGGCCTTCGGTGGGCTGTAGTAAGCACCAGGTAAGTACCCATTTCATTTTAATCCACTGCTCAGGGTCCTTTTCAGCTTGACTGCATTTTCCAATCCACGTGCACTGCTGGCTTCAATAGAGACACATGGAATGATCTCACACCTCTCATACTGGCTGGGAGATCAATCGCGTAAGTGACATTATTAATTTTCTTGGACACTGGAAATGGTCCTATAAATCTAGGACCCAGTTTGGATGACAGTTGCTTCAAGGCAAAATGCCGAGTGGATGCCCACACTAGATCTCCTGGAGAAAAATTCCACTCTACAGACCGCCTCTTATCTGCCTGCTTTTTCTGGGTTTGGAAAGCTTTCCCTAGGTTCCTCTTAACCATTCCCCAAATTTCCTTTAAAGCTCTCTGCCAATCCTCCAGGGCCGGGAATGGTGTGGATGCCACCGGCAATGGAGCAAACTTCGGTGATCGTCCCGAGACCACCTGAAATGGGGAAAATCCTGAAGAGGAGCTTTTCAGGTTGTTGTGCGCAAATTTTGCGAACGGCAAAAATTTTACCCAATCAGATTGCGCATCTGCAACATAACATCTGAGGAACTGTTCTAGGGATTGGTTAACTCTCTCTGTCTGGCCATTGGTCTGTGGGTGGTAGCCTGATGAGAAAGCAAGGTCCATATCCAGTTGATGGCAAAAGGCTCTCCAAAACTTAGAAACAAATTGGACTCCCCGATCTGACACTATGTTTTCCGGAATGCGATGCAGCCGGAAAATATGCTGGATGAAGAGATCAGCCAGTTCCTGGGCCGAGGGGAGTCCTTTCAAAGGAACAAAATGAGCCATCTTACTGAATCTGTCCACTACCACCCAAATGACCATCTTGCCCTCAGACCTGGGGAGTTCACCCACAAAATCCATGGACACATGGGTCCATGGTTCACTTGGGACTGGCAAGGGTTGCAAAGTACCAACAGGGGCCTGACGAGAGGGTTTACTCCTAGCACACACTGCACTCTCTCTTACAAACTCCTTACAATCTGTTGCCAATGAAGGCCACCAAGCACATCTGCCCAGTAAATCCTGAGTTCTGGTGGACCCGGGATGACCAGCATTCTTATGGGAATGAAACAGTTGCAAGAGTTGTAGACGAAAGGGCAGTGGTACAAACATGACCCCATCAGGCTTCCCCTCTGGAACATCCTGTTGGTAAGGACTCAGAGTGACTGTCCAATCCTTCCAAGTCTTAGTGGCTGCCAGAACTACCTTCTGAGGTAGAATGGTCTCAGGGGCTGAGGGCTGTTCTGTCTCGGGCTCGAAACACCTGGACAAGGCGTCGGCCTTGATGTTTTTACTACCAGGAGTATACGTAATTACAAATCTGAATCTTGCAAAGAACAGGGACCGCCGGGCCTGACGGGGGCTAAGTCTCTTGGCACCCTCTATGTACTCCAAATTCTTATGATCAGTGTAAACTGTGATAGTATGTTCTGCACCTTCTAGCCAGTGTCGCCATTCCTCAAAAGCTAATTTGATGACTAAAAGCTCCTGATTGCCTATGTCGTAGTTCTCTGCGGGTGAAAACCTACGAGAAAAGTAGGCACATGGGTGGAGTTTGCCCTGTAAACCTGACCTCTGAGACAATACAGCTACCACCCCCACCTCTGAAGCATCAACCTCCACGATAAAAGGAAAGGTGACATCAACATGTCTCAATATAGGTGCAGAACAGAACAGTTTTATCAGTGTAGAAAAGGCAGCATGGGCCTCTGCTGACCAGTGGTGAGTATCAGCCCCTTTCTTGGTGAGACTGGTGAGGGGCGAGACTATGGTAGAGTACCCCTTTATGAACCTCCTGTAGTAGTTGGCAAAACCCAGAAATCTCCGGAGTGCCTTCAGTCCTACAGGCTGAGGCCACTCCAGGACAGCAGAAACCTTCCCTGGATCCATAGAGAGGCCGGATGTAGAGATAATGTACCCCAGGAACGCAACTGAGGTCACCTCAAAGAGGCATTTCTCCAGTTTGGCATAAAGCAGATTCTGTCTTAACTTCTCTAGAACAAACCTAACATGCCTGCGGTGTTCCGAGAGATTGGATGAAAAAATCAGTATATCGTCCAGATAGACAAGGACGAACTTCCCCAACACCTCCCTGAATACCTCATTAATCAACTCCTGGAAGACGGCCGGGGCGTTACACAACCCGAAAGGCATCACCAGATACTCGTAATGCCCATCGGGCGTGTTAAAGGCTGTCTTCCATTCGTCACCATCCCTAATACGAACTAGGTTGTAAGCACCTCTCAGATCTAGCTTTGAGAAAATCTTGGCGTTGGTAACCTGGGTGAATAAACCATCAATCAAGGGTAACGGATAACGATTTTTCACTGTGATCTTGTTTAAGCCTCGATAGTCAATGCAGGGACGGAGGCCTCCATCTTTTTTCTTTACAAAAAAGAATCCTGCCCCTGCTGGTGAACGAGAGGGACGGATGAACCCTTTAGCCAAGTTTTCTCTGATGTATTCCTGCATAGCTAGCTTTTCAGGCCCAGACAGATTATAGAGGTGACCCCTGGGAGGCATACAACCAGATCTCAAATCGATGGGACAGTCGAAGGTACGGTGGGGGGTGGGGGGGGGGGAGTTTATCTGCTGATTTGGGACAGAACACATCAGCAAATTCTGCGTATTGTTTTGGCACACCTTTAATCTGAATCTTGGTGTTACCCACGGTTACTTTCGCTAAACAATGATGATAACAATGGGTAGACCAGCTCGTTAGCTGACCTGAAACCCAATCTATCTGAGGAGAGTGAAGTTGTAACCATGGCATGCCAAGAATGACGGTAGAGGTTGCCATACGCAGAACCAGAAACTGCAGATTCTCCTTATTTAGCACCCCAACACTGAACCTCAAATTCGGGGTTCGAGACAGAGGGTGTCTACTTTGCAGAGGAGAGTCATCTACAGCAGTGACCAAAACCTGTTGGTCTAATGGGAGTATAGGAATCCCCAGGTTTTTTTGCAAACTCGTAATCTATAAAGTTAGCTGCTGAACTAGAGTCTACGAAAGCTTCAGTGGTAACAGTCTGGCCCTCCCATGTGACTGAACAGGGAAGGAGCAAACGATTGTTGTTTAGAGGTAAAGACTGCGCGCCTAGGGTATTACCTCTGACTACACCTAGGCGGCAGCATTTCCCGACTTCTTGAGACAATTCTGCACCTTATGACCCTCCTCTGCACAGTATAAACAGAGTTGTTCTGTTTTCCTGCGATTCCTCTCCACCCGTGTCAATTTGGACTGTCCAATTTGCATTGGCTCTGGCGGAGGTGAGACGGGTGGAGGAGAGGCGTAGGAAACATATCTTACAGTGTTCTTACCGCGGGTTTGTTTCTGATAGCGTAATCGGCGATCAACCCGTACTGCTAACGCGATAGCCTCATCAATAGTTTTAGGTTCAGGGTGTCCCAACATCAAATCTGAGATTGCGTCTGACAACCCTGATAAAAAACAGGCCCGTGCCCCAAATCTGTCCTGGGGTGCCACGGATCTCCCGGGTGCCCTGCCCCGCTCTGTCCTGCTCCGCTCCACTGTCCCCGCTGCCATTCAGAGTTTCAGACCTCGATCAGCGCCGGGCGACCAGATAGAGCGGGCGCTAGGACCTAGCGGACACCGCTGATATGCAGAAGTGACAATACTTCCACATATTTGTGCCCGGCGCTCGCTCTATCTGGTCGGGTCGCCCGCTGATCCTGAGGTCTGACGCGGCAAGGTAGGTGGGGTGGGGAGCGCGCCTGTCACTCACTACCTAACGGGGGTCCCTGGCACTCACTCACTACCTAACGGGGGTCCCTGCTGTCACTCACTACCTAATGGGGGTCCCTGCTGTCACTCACTACCTAATGGGGGTCCCTGCTGTCACTCACTACCTAACGGGGGTCCCTGCTGTCACTCACTCACTACCTAACGGGGGTCCCTGTTGTCACTCACTACCTAACGGGGGTCCCTGCTGTCACTCGCTACCTAATGGGGGTCCCTGTTGTCACTTGCAACCTAATGGGGGTCCCTGTTGTTACTCACTACCTAATGGGGTCCCTGTTGTCACTCACTACCTAACGGGGGTCCCTGCTGTCACTCACTACCTAACGGGGGTCCCTGCTGTCACTCACTACCTAACGGGGGTCCCTGCTGTCACTCACTACCTAACAGGGGTCCCTGCTGTCACTCACTATTTAACTGGGGGTCCCTGCTGTCACTCACTATCTAACTGGGGGTCCCTGCTGTCACTCACTATCTAACTGGGGGTCCCTGCTGTCACTCACTATCTAACTGTGGGTCCCTGCTGTCACTCACTATCTAACTGGAGGTCCCTGCTGTCACTCACTATCTAACTTGGGGTCCCTGCTGTCACTCACTCACTACCTAACGGGGGTCCCTGTTGTCACTCACTACCTAACGGGGGTCCCTGCTGTCACTCACTATCTAACTGGGGTCCCTGCTCTCACTCACTACCCAACTGGGGGTCCCTGTCACTCACTACCTAACTGGGGGGTGCCTGTCACTACCTAAACTGGGGGCTCCTGTCACTGCCTACACTGGGGAGCTCCTGTCACTAACTGAACTGGGGGGCTCCTGTCACTAACTGAACTGGGGGGCTCCTGTCACTACCTAAACTGGGGTACTCCTGGCGCTACCTTAACTAGGGGGCACCTGTCGCTACCTAAACTATCCAAGCCAGCCAGCCCAGCATCACCACCAGCCAACCAGCCCAGAATCACTGTCAAAAAGGCCACAGCATCACCACCAGTCAGGCCAGCATTTACTTCAACCAGCCAAGCACGGCTCAGCATCACTGCCAGCCAACCCAGCCACAACATCGGCGACAGCATCACCGCCAGCCAGGCCACAGCATCACTGCCAGGCCTTTCAGCCCACACATCATCCCCAATCCAGCCAAAAACAGTATTGCCAGGTACAGCAGCCAGTAGAGGAGAATTCAGAAGCCAGGTGAGAGGTGTCTACCATATTAAGGGGGCATTCTGCCTATTTATGTGAAATGCTGTCTATTTATGTGCCTCATGACTGCTGAATGTGTCTTGTTGGGGGCCTCATGATTGCTGAATTTGTCTTGTTGGGTGCCTCATGATTTGTTGGGGGCCTCATGATTGCTGAATTTGTCTTATTGGGGGCCTCACGCTTGCTGACTTTGTCATGTTGAGGGCCTCATGATTGCTGAATTTGTCTTATTAGGGGCCTCACGCTTGCTGACTTTGTCATGTTGAGGGCCTCATGATTGCTGAATTTGTCTTGTTGGGGGCCTCATGATTCCTGAATTTGTCTTGATAGGGGCCTCATGATTGCTGAATTTGTCTTGTTGGGGGTCACATGATTGCTAACTGCGAGACTATGGGAAAAGCTGAATCATCATCATATGAGACAATAGCATTAAACCTACTTTTTTAGCTTTTTAAAACAGAAAATAAAACTGGGAGGTTCTAAAAAAATGAATATATTTTTTCAGGAGTAGGATGGATGAAATTGTTTATCTTTTCAGGTTTTCAACTTGGATTTTCCATAATGTTCATGTATGTGTTAAAACGTTTGTATAGTATTTAGTTTAAATTGCTGTTGCCACTTTGCGATAGATAAGTGACTTGTGGGTTGCAGTTTGGGCCTCCAAAAAGTTCGCCACCACTGTCCTAATCTAATGTACGATTAGCCCCACCCATGGCCACGCCCGCTCACTGCATGACCACGCCCATTTTTTTGCCGCGGCGCTAGCCCCCACCTAGTGCCCCCAGGTGCCACCGATCTCCATGGACCCTAGGAACGCCCCTGTATGACATTGCTCGATTTTTAAAGTTCTGAAAGTCAGATCTATGACCAGAAAGCTTTTCGGGTACAGACATGCGTAAGTCTGTAACTGGAGAAGATCGCACTGTGTTTACAGCCGTCTCAAGGACATGTATGGACCCAGACAATGCTGTGATCTGGGTCTGATGACCGTCCAGCACCCTGATTAAATTTTCCACCGAGGTGGTGAGTGCATCAAGACGGCTGTTAAGTGCGTCCGTTTTGTTTTTCAGGTCTGCCGTTCTGTAACGATCGGTGTCAGCACACAGAGAGAATCTGATTGTTGATGATCTGCAGAATCATCAACAATACAGATGTATACCTGATTATGGATGATCTGCAGAATCACCAATTATACAGGTATGACTAACCTCTGGACACCTAATGAGTAATGTGATTGATGAACTGTAGGCTATCTCCCGAGGAGCGGGAGATATAAGTGACTCGGCCAAGAGCCACCTGAGGGGCAGGTGGCCCTGGGCAGTGCAGAAACTATCTCTTAGATAGTGAGGACCTGGTAACCAGGGATAACAGTATAGATGGTGAACTGTACTGCAGCCAAAGGAGGTGACCACTGGCTACTAACAGGCCAGACTCTCTGAGGTGCGGGAGTCCTGGTTGCAGCTGACACCTGGTGGAATGGTGTCACTGCTAATACTGATAAACTGAACACTCAGGGAGAGTGACAGCTAGGATGGCTGGGCAGGCCAGGTCGGCAACACACGGGCAGATGAGGTACAGAGACAGAAGACTGATTCGGTAACCGGGTACAGGCAGGGTCTGGCAACAGATAGACAGATATGCAGAGGTACCAAATCTGAAAGCAAGAGAAAGGTCGACAGAGCAAATAGTAATAACATATAAATATAACAGTGTCCTAGACTGGGATGTGAGCTCCTTGATCTCGACACCCGGGAACTAGTCTAGAGTATAACACAGTATTAACACAGAGTCCCTAAGCTTGGGTGTGAGGTCCTTGGTCACAACACCCTGGAACTGGTCTAAAGTATAACTCAGCAATGACACAGTATCCCTAAGCTTGAGTGTGAGGTCCGTGGTCTCAACACCCTGGAACTGGTCTAAAGTATAACACAGCAATGACACAGTATCCCTTAGCTTTGGTGTGAGGTCCGTGGTCTCGACACCCTGGAACTGGTCTAAAGTATAACACAGCAATGACACAGTATCCCTAAGCTTGGGTGTGAGGTCCGTGATCTCGACACCCTGGAACTAGTCTAAAGTATAACACAGTAATGTCACAATATTCCTAAGCTTGGGTGTGAGGTCCATGGTCTCAACACCCTGGAACTGTTCTAACATATAACACAATAGTAATCTGGCTCAGTGTGAATTTCCAGGTCCTCCTGGTGCTAACACACTGTGGGATCTGACTGGTCTGAGTGCTCACACGTAAGTATTTGCAACGGCAGACAACCAGCAACTGACAGGCAAGAAGTATATATAGTGCAGCCCCACTCAGCCAATCACTCCCTGTGCTGGGATCAGCTGACAGTCCTGATCAGCTGATCCCTCTCCTATTGGCATAAAGGTCCTGCTTCTTAGCGCGCGCACGCATAGCTCTCCATCCGTGTGCACTACTAGGCTCAGACACACCAGACGCATGCTGCTGTGCGGAAACCGCCGGTCTGAACGCGGAGACAGCCGCCCCGCTGCCAGACCGTGCGACGGTGTCTCCGCGATCCTTTACAGCTTGTTTCAGGTTTGTGATTCAGACACTACTGATGCTTGAAAGATCATCAGCAGGACCGCCAGGCAACTGGTATTGTTTAAAAGGCAATACATATGGCAGCCTCCATATAGCCCTCTCACTTCAGTTCTTTTTTAATCAATGGTTCACCCTGGTTCCTACTGGGACTGTTCTGAATATACTGAGCCACACTAAATTAGGGAGTAGGATTGTGAAGCCTTGTAAAAATACGAAGCAAGAACCAATGCTGCCAAATCCGTTCCCTGAATACAGTTAATTAACACATGCCTGCTAATTAATGACTGCTTGTTTTACTTCCATAATTGAATGTTATTAAGAAATAGCTGCCCGTGATTAATAATAGTTACTCTAATCTGAATGCATAATAAAGTTCTGCAAATCTTATGTCTTTTAGTCTGTGGTTCTGCTCTGTGAGTACAATCTTATATTTGTGGGAACGTTTTCTGGGGACGCTCCTTTTAGATCTATGTTGACCCCAGGCGTTCCACATTTTGTTCTTTAGCCCAATCTACACGATACGATTCTTTGTACGATTCGATTACGATTCTATTTACGATCCGATTTAATCCGACATGTCCGATCAAGATTCAATTCAATTCAATTTGATTTGCCATTGCAAAACAATGGCAAATCAAATTGAATCGAATCCCAATCGAACATGTCGGATTTAATCGGATCGTAAATAGAATCGTAATCGAATCGTACAAAGAATCGTATCGTGTAGATTGGGTTTTAGATTGGTATTACTGGCCAGAAGAACAACAGGTACAAGAGCTTTCTTCCGTGGGTAAAGCTTATTTTTATCTGTGAATGACCTTGATTAGCTACTATGAGATAAATACCTTTTAAATCAGCAGGGACATCCATACTATCCCTGAAAAAAAACATATATATATAAGTAGATAAATACTGTATATTCTGGCGTATAAGACTACTTTTTAACCCTTGAAAAACTTCTGAAAAGTCAGGGGTCATCTTATACGTCGAATGTCATTAATTCCGGGTGATACCCCCTATCCTGTTACCGACTCTCAGATCTTACTGCTGAGGACTGTAGTGAAGCGGCACAGGCACACATGTGCGAGATCTGAGGGGCAGAGAAGGAGGTAAATAGGATACAAGAGCAGGCAATAGGCGTGTTTTATGGGCACAGCTCAATCTATTCTTCCATACTGCTCAGATAAAGAGGGAGAGCTGACCAATCAACTTAGGGAGAGGGAGAGTTGACCAGTTGACCAATCCAACCAGTCAATGGCCTATGTACTGTTATATACTGGGTACCACATACAGTACAGCACCAGTATCTGTTCATCCATAGCACCAGTATATGATGTTTTCTTAATTTTTATTTGGTGTGCGTTGGAAGAGGGGTAGTCTTATATGGCGAGTATATCCCAAACTCTATATTTTAACTAGAAAAGTCAGGGGGTCATCTTATACGTCCAGTCGTCTTATACGCCGGAATATACATGTTTTCCTTACATAACAGATGTATTGTACTGTCCACGTTTTGATATCAGTGAATTTTATATAGTAAATAAAGAAAAAACTGTTCCAGGCATTTTCCATCTTTACTGTCATTTTCCTTACTCTCCTTTTTCTTCTGCCTGAAATGGTGTATTCATTGTGAGCTGTCCTCATCACTAGGCTCTGCAGAAACTGCACTGTCATATCTAGCTTACTTTGTAAACACATGGGAGTCCAGCACAGATCGTTTTCGGCAACTTCTGCAGAGGAGTGAGGTGTATTTCCCTTCTCAGCCTTGTCACACTGAACTGCCCTCAGCCAATCAGTGATGAGCAGGAATGTGGGAGGGGAGATAACACACTTCCCTCTCCCTGGCAATGTATCAGAATACAGCCAGGCTGACTGAGATAAGATTTATTACAGCAGACACATTTATGATTATTGGAGTGCTTGCAATACAGGGTCAGGATGTAGACTACATAATAAACAAAGCAGTGGGTAAATGGAATTTGATTTTATGACTGAGAATCCAGCTTTAAAGTACCTAATCAGGAGACGCTTCCCCACCGGACACCCTTGTTGCATGGGTTTCTTTACACATCCCCAAAACATCCAAGAAGGTTCATTGGCTTCCTCCAAAATAGGCCTTAGACTATAAAAGGCACATCAGATAGTGAGCAACATTAGATTGTGAGCAAATTCCAATCCAAGGCACAGTTACCTTAGTGAACTGTTCCGAGTGTGTTCTAAAGTACTATAGAAAATGTCAGCACTAGGTTAATTATTAGCTATAGTTAACAGATCACAGACTATCAGGATGGCAGGGTGTGATTTTCTCAGATAACTCTGTGGACACATTATTTGCAATCTGAAGAGCATAATGACGCTGACCCAAACAGCAGAGTGGGCCTTGTCAGCAGTGCCTGCTGTTAGTGCCTTCACCTTTAGCTGCAGAGTATTTATATTTATTAATATTGAAAATGTGGTTTTGTGTTTGGCCTACAGTTTAAATGTCCAGTTTAGTGCACTGAAAAATTAGAGTTCTGATGGCTTTTTGTGGCTTATTGCACTGTGCATGTCACTGTTACTCCCTTTACCCTCCTTATTAAATAATTTTTAGGTGGCCATTAACAATACATTGTGCCACTCAAAATGAACTACTGCTAACCAAATTGATCAGATTAATGGAATTGATCCCATCAATCTGATCAAAATGGTTTTGCAGGTTTTTGTCCGTTGATGGGGACAATCGATTGTCTGTAGGATTGTATCATGAATGACTACCTTAATACAATCCAGTGCTGTCATTCACCTGACCCCCATTAGTAATAGAGTTGTGTGGGCTTGTGGAAAATGTTTGATTCCATAAGAGTTCTGTCCATTGCAGCAACAGACCAGTCCCCCCTTAGCAATAGAGTTGTGTGGGCTTGCCATTATGTTTAGCGCCCAAGTTTCCATAAGAGTCCTGTCCAATTCTGCAGTTCACCTGAACCCCACTAGCAATACAGTTGAGGGGGGTCCTTGTGCAAAAATCCTCTATAGCCATGACTAAACACTTTAAAGTGGAATGAAACTCAGTATTTCTTGTTTGCTCTGAAATATTCTTTACAACAAAAAAGGTACTACCAGAAAAAAAACACTGGTAGCAGCACAGCATTCAAAGAGTTAAACACAGCACCTTCTTCTTCAGTGGAAAGGTTAGCGCTGTTGTCGAACTTGAGGAAGTGATTACAATAGTAGCTGATAAGAAAACAAACAAGATAATATAACTACTGCTAGCAATATCTCAACTAAATACAGCACATATGTGTAAACAGGAGAAGACAAATATTCACTGGATACATTGTAATATATAACATACAGCAGCTATGCAATAAATCACAATGGTAGCTTTCAGAGCAGATAAACTGGAACTTGTAATTTGTAAACAGACAACAATACTTGTGCACAAAAGCAAATATGGAAACTGTATGGGATATACTAAAAAGTAGGAAAACATGTTTTACTAAATGTTGTGTCAGAGTTTAAATCCACTAGTTTGGCAGCTTTATATTGTTATGTTTTAAAAGGCAATTCATGACATGGATAAAGATTCTGTAGAAAAAATGAAAATACCAATATATGAAGCAGGGATGGTCGTAGTCACCCAACTTCGCTACGCTGGAACTACGCGTAGTTTTACGCAATTACGCTTCGCCAAACTACAGCTTCGAAATCAAATATTCACTTTGTATGCATTTCGTAGACTACGTGTTAAAATACGCAATTACGCAAGTGCGAAGCGTAGTGTATACGGATGCTTATGCCCATATGCAGAAAATGTTACGCATTCATTCCTACTTAATTGCTTATACTGGTAACTCTTCTATGCGTACATTCCCCTTCCCATTGCGTAAATATATACGCATACAATCGCACGCGGAAAATTAGACGCGAGTAATGCATTCGTAGTTTACTACGCAATACACATGTTAACTACGCATAGTGGGCGTAAGCTACGTGTAGTGGTACTTCGCTAAGCGTAGTTTTGAAACTTCACCTACAAACTACAATGCGTAGAAGCGAACTACGATGCATAAATTCGCACTGGCGTAGTTTCTGCTCATCCATGGTATGAAGCAGTACACAATACTGCAAACTTAATTTAACGTCTATCCTGTGCTCTTTTTTACATGTGCGGCTCCACAGTCAGCCTCAGGATTTTCTGAGGTACTTCTATGATAGTTCTTTCATAGGTATCTGCAGTATATTCCCATTTTTGTGATGTTAGGATAGCTTGTTCAGAAGAAGAAGAACGTGTTTGGTGATTACTGACTTTCCAAATTAAGTGACAGGAGAGTTGGTGGCGGCTACTACAGGAACTCCTACACAGGTTTCATTTTCGTGACAGGAGAGAAGGTGACGTAAGATGACTGCGAGATATTTCTACCTGTCATCCAGCCAACTGCTTGCTACTGTTGGAGATTACATCAGTGCTTTTTACTCATATTAAAACAATGCTTCTGTTTTGTTAGAACATCAGTGGTTTCATTTTGCCAGGACTGCATTTACTGTTGAGCAATTTGGGCTAGTGCCATGGGCAACATTTGAAAGGGGGCAAAAATGATGTGCTGCATAATATTGTACTCAATGAGACCAACTCTACTAAACCAACTTGCGTGCAGATTTAATGCAGATGCCGCCCAGCCTGTAATTGAGACAATTAAAGGAGTCATCAAGCAATATTAACTACCCCCCAATCTACTTACCTGAGGCTTCCTCCAGCCCCTTGCGGCTGACATGTCCCACGCTGCAGCTCCGCTCTCAGCCGCTGGCCCAGGGCACTTATAAGAGCACTTCCTGCTCTTTTTGTCTGTCAGTTCCAGACTGAATGCAGTCTGCATTCATTTGTACCCGAGGTGACATAACTAGGCTGTGTTCCTTTTCTTCTTTTTCTGCCTGAAATAGGTAAATATTCAGGTATGCAAGTGACAGTAGGGGGTTGATTCACTAAACTGTGCTATTTTATAGCACGCGTGTTAGAAAATAGCACACCGCCTTAATTATTAGGCGCGTACAGCGTAATGCCGATAGCACAGCGCAGGTAATGTAAATAGAGTTTGGTGAGCTTAATGCGTGTTGTGCCGCGTTAACGCACAAAAAACGTTGTTAGCGCGTGTGCTATGCGTTTAGTGAATCAACCCCTTTCTCTCCAGTCAGGACCTAGTCGCAATATAGCAATCCTCACTGATAAGGATTCACAGCCATAAAACTCTTGCCTGGCAGAGAACGGCTTCTGAGTGTAGGGGATATATAACAATGGTCATAGCTCATAGATTGGGACTCTGAATTGGAAGACTGTGTGAAAGACTGTATCATTCATATGGGACAATACAATATTAACCCCTTTACCCCTGCCCGTACGGATTTCTCCGTCCCTTTTTCCATCCTTTAACCCCCAGGGACGGAGAAATCCGTACTTTGCGCACTCCCGCGGCTGCCCGCGCTCCCGCTCGTAAACACGCCACCGGCCGCTCGTAAACACGCCGCCCGCCGCTCGCCCGGAGATCAATGAACGGGAAAATTCATTCCCGTTCGTTGATCTAAGTCCCGCAATGATCCGCTGCTCTCCGATGAGCAGCGCGATCATTGTGAAAAAAAAAACCACTTACCCAGCCTCCTTGTACTTCCTCCAAGAGTCCGGCATTAAACAAAAAGTTACTGTGGCCATCTTGTAGCCAAATAGTAAAACTACACCCTAAACATTTTTCACATACAAATAAATTACTTTTACACAAAAAATTAACTCATTACCTCCCACTGTAATACTCACGTTGCTCTGTTGTCCCGGTGTCTTTCGGTACCCGCACACGCGCGCACTTCCGGCTATGGGTTGTTGTCTATGGCTGGGGGTGTGCGTGAGGTTGTGCGCGGTTGCGTTGTGTGTCGCGCACGCATGCGCGGGACGCGATGCAGACCGCACGTAAGGTCACACGCGTGCGCCGGAAATGACGCATGGGAGCGCGAGCGCGCATGCGTCAAGATGGACGCATCCGGACGCGTATGCGCAGGCGCGGAAGTTTTGGCCCCAATTTCAGGTATAAAAGACCTCCCCCAGCCAACGTCCAGTGTTGTTTGTTCTTACAGCTAGTGTGAACGCCTTTTCTGGAAGTACTTGCTCTTGATCCTGTTTCCTGTTGACGACCCGGCTTGTTTGACTCCTCTTGATCTCCACTCCTTTGGCTTGACCTCGGCCTGTACCCCGGATTACTCTGTCTGCTGCCTGCCTCGACCTCGGCCTGTACCCCGGATTACTCTGTTTACCAGACTACCTCATCATCTCCACAGTGTGGTATCAGTTCTCTCAACCACTAGTGAGGCTATCCCAGTTTGCGACCTGGTGGGCACTAGGCTGCGAAATCCAGGGCGACCCCCTCGGGTCGTTACTGGCGAAGACCCGTGGTCACTTAGACTCCGCATCTGGGCAACACCTGGTCCCTAGTGGAAGGGTCAACTGGTCCCTGAACTTTCTCCATCTCAGCCACTCAGCCTAACAGATACAAACAGCCATACAATGAATACCACTGGAGATGACTCCACGATGGACCAACTCTGTCGGCAAATTGCTGAACTAAGCATTTCAGTTCAAGGGATTCAGCAGGACTGTTTTCAGCTCCAGACCCAGGTGAGGGACCTAGCCGCAACTCCTCCACCTGCACCGGTTGTCACCCTGCCTGTTCCGGAACGGGAACCTAAGATCCCTTTGCCAGCAAGATTCTCAGGAGACCGCCAACAATTTAGAGTGTTTAAAGGAGCCTGCCTCCTCTTTTTCTCTCTTCAACCCCGCACCTATTCTTCTGAGACGATTAAGGTTGGCACCATCATATCCCTGCTCCAGGGGGAACCTCTGGCCTGGGCCTTGCAGCTACGGGAAAATCAGGATCCTGCCGTTAACACTGTTACCAGTTTCTTTTCGGCTTTGGCCGAATTGTATGACGACCCTGGTCGGGCAGAATCTGCTGAGGCGGCCTTGCGCGCTCTTCAGCAAGGTAGAAGGCCGGTGGAAGAATACATCACTGACTTCCGGCGATGGTGTAGGGATACGCAGTGGGATGACGCTGCTCTTAAGAGTCAATTCAGACTAGGACTCAGTAGTCAATTGAAGGACGAAGTGGCTCGAGTAGGAATGCCGGCTACGCTTAAAGACTTAATTAAACTGGTCATACCCATTGACAGACGTTTCAGAGAAAGGCGACAAGAGAAGATGGGAATCGTCCGTCCCTCCTGGGGTACATCCTCTGGCGTACCGCCTCTCCCTCCAACTCATAATGTGTTCCCCGAGTCCCCAGGTCCTGAGGAACCAGAGCCGATGCAAATCGGGTTAGCCAGACCTTCACTGTCATCTGAAGAACGGCAGCGCCGCCGTACCTCCAATCTGTGCTTATACTGTGGAGCTTCAGGTCACTTCCTCAACGCCTGCCCTGTGAGGCCATCAAGTAAGGAATCTGAATCCACTAGATCTTTCTCTAAGAAAGCTGTTGGGATCTCCTCTCATGTTCCCTTGTTTTTATCTTTACAGGGCCCAAGAGGAGTGACAAGAATTAAAGCCATCCTGGACTCCGGGGCCTGCTCTTGCTTTATTGACTCTGAGTTAGCCCACCAACTTAACCTCCCCATCCAGAACAAGAGTCAGGCCCTTCCTATACAACTTGCTGACGGGTCCTCCGTCTGCTCCGGACCCATCACACAAGAAACCTTACCTCTGCTGGTCTCAACTCCTTCCGAACATCAAGAGTACTTGACCTTTGATTTGCTTCCATCTCCATTATTCCCCATCATCCTTGGCATACCCTGGTTGCGGGCTCACAACCCTGAGATAGACTGGACTTCAGGTTTGGTGCAGTTTACCTCCAAATACTGTCATTGCTTCTGTCTACCTAACATTGGTCATCTCTTATCCCTTAAACACATCAATAAAGACCTGATTCCTACTGTATATCTAGACTTCCTGGATGTGTTTGATGAAAAGGCGGCAGATTCTCTTCCTCCACACCGCATCTATGATTGCCCTATTGAACTTCTTCCTGGAGCTGAGATTCCATTTGGTCGTATCTACCCTTTGTCTGATCCTGAAACTGAGGTACTCAAGAACTATATCAACGATAATCTACAGAAGGGCTTTATTCGTCCGTCAACTTCCCCCGCAGGCATCTTTGTGGAGAAAAAGGATGGGTCTCTCCGCCCCTGCATAGATTACAGAGACCTTAATAAAATCACAATCAAGAACCGTTATCCTCTGCCGCTTATCCCTGATCTGTTCCAACAGTTCCTTTCAGCCAAGGTGTTTACTAAACTGGATCTCCGTGGTGCCTATAATTTAGTAAGAATATGGGAGGGAGATGAATGGAAGACGGCCTTTCGCTCCAGATTCGGCCATTTTGAATATACCGTCATGCCGTTTGGGCTGTGCAATGCCCCTGCCACCTTTCAACATCTGGTCAACGACATTTTCAGAGATTTCATTGATTCATTCATGATTGTGTACTTGGATGACATCTTGATCTTCTCCTCCTGTCTTGAAGAACATAGGAAGCATGTCCGAAAGGTCCTCAATAGACTACGGGTGCATGGACTCTTTGCCAAAGCCGAGAAATGTGAGTTTGAAAAGGCAAATATTCAATTTCTAGGTCTCTTCATCTCTTCGGAAGGAGTCTCTATGGATCCTCAGAAAGTGTCTGCCATCTTGGAATGGCCAGCCCCCTTAGATAAGAAAGGGGTTCAGCGATTGATCGGATTCGCTAACTTTTATCGCAGATTCATCAAGAACTTCTCTGCCATTGTGGGTCCCATCACCCGGCTAACTAAAGCTCATTGTACCTTTTCCTGGACACAGGAAGCTCAAATTGCTTTTGAAAAACTCAAGAGACTCTTTACCTCCGCCCCTGTCTTAAAACATGCCGATCATACCCAACCCTATATTCTAGAAGTGGACGCGTCTGAAACCGCTTGCTGGAGCAGTGCTTTCTCAGCGGTTTGGCCCCAAAGCCTTGCTTTACCCGATTGCGTTCTTTTCCAGGAAGTTAAGTCCAGCTGAGAAGAATTATGATATAGGGGACAAAGAACTTCTGGCAATTAAGCTGGCCCTGGAAGAGTGGAGGTATCTTCTGGAAGGAGCTTCGCATCCGATCTTGGTCTACACAGATCATAAAAACTTAGAATACCTACGTACTGCTAATAGACTCCGCCCTCGACAAGCCCGGTGGGCACTGTTCTTCTCCCGGTTCGAGTTCCATATTACTTATCGCCCTGGTTCTAAGAATAGCAAGGCCGACGCCTTATCTCGCATGTTCTTTGAAGAGGAAACAATGCCAACTCCCAATACTATCCTGGCACCTAAGAATTTCTTGCTTATCCAGTCAGACCTCCTCTCCCGGATCAAACAGGCTTCAAGTTCTCTCCAATCTGATCAGACTCAAGGGTGTCACTATCAAGAAGGAATATTTGTGCATGAAGACAGGATTTTCGTCCCACAAGATCTGAGACTGGAGGTTTTACAAATGTTCCATGATCACAAGCTGGCCGGACACTTTGGGTACGCTAAAACTCTGGAAATGCTGCAGAGGAGCTTTTGGTGGCCAGAAATTAAAGCTGATTGCCTTAACTACGTATCTGCATGTCCTACTTGTGCTAGATCAGACCCTGCGATCTAAACCTTGGGGGTTACTTTCTCCATTGCCTATTCCAAACCGCCCCTGGGAGATGATTGCGATGGACTTTATTGTGGAGTTACCCCCTTCTGCTGGCAATACTGTTATCCTTGTGGTGGTGGATCGCCTAAAAAAGATGTCTCATTTCATCGCACTCAAAAAAGTTCCTTCCGCAGTCACTACAGCTGAAGTCTTTATCAGAGAGATTGTAAGGTTACATGGCCTGCCCTCCGACGTGGTGTCTGATAGAGGGGTACAGTTCACCTCCAAGTTCTGGCAGGAATTATGCAGACAGTTGGGAATCCAGTCTTCCATGTCTTCTGGTTATCATCCGCAATCCAATGGACAGAACGAGAGGACAAATCAGACACTCGAGCAGTACCTTCGCTGTTTTACTTCATCTACGCAAGACGATTGGTCCTCACTATTACCCTTAGCTGAATTTGCCTATAACAACGCTCAACACTCGGCCACTAAGCAATCACCTTTCCTGGCAAATTTTGGTTTTCATCCAACAGTTTTTCCTCTAGTTACTACGGAGTCTACAGTACCTAAGGTTCAAGAAAGAATAGTTTGGCTCTCTGAAAACTTTAAAACACTTCAGAAGAACCTTCAACAGGCGCAGGAAAGGGCTAAACACTTTGCCGATAAGAAAAGGAAGGAAGGTCCAGGACTGGAGCCTGGGGACCAAGTATGGTTATCCACAACCAATCTGAAACTCCGCTGCCCCTCCAGAAAATTGGGTCCTAAGTATATCGGTCCATTCTCAATCCTGAGGAAGATCAATGAGGTGGCATTTAAACTTTCGTTACCTGATACGTTACGAGTACATCCAGTATTCCATGTGTCATGCCTCAAGAAGGTGGTCTCAGATTCTGTTCCTGGTAGGAGTGTCAATTCTCCTGAACCAATCCTTGTGGATGGGAGAGAGGAATTTGAGGTAGAAAAGATCCTTGACTCTAGGAAAAGAGGAAGATCTATACAATACTTGATTAAATGGCTTGGCTTTGGGCTAGAAGAAAATTCTTGGGAACCAGCTTGTAACATCAATGCACCAAGATTAGTGAAGGCGTTCCACAAGGCTCATCCTGAAAAACCGTCTCCTGTAGGCATTCGGAGACTGCCTCTAAGGGGGGGCAATGTAATACTAACGTTGCTCAGTTGTCCCGGTATCTTTCGGTACCCGCACATGCGCGCACTTCCGGCTATGGGTTGTTGTCTATGGCTGGGGGTGTGCGTGAGGTCGTGCGCGGTTGCGTTGTGTGTCGCGCACGCATGCGCAAGACGCGATGCAGACCACGCGTAAGGTCACACGCGTGCGCCGGAAATGACGCATGGGAGCGCGAGCGCGCATGCGTCAAAATGGACGCATCAGGACGCGTATGCGCAGGCGCGATAGTATTGGCGCCAATTTCAGGTATAAAAGACCCCCCCAGCCAACGTCCAGTGCTGTTTGTTCTTACAGCTAGTGTGAACGCCTTCTCTGGAAGTACTTGCTCTTGATCCTGTTTCCTGTTGACGACCCGGCTTGTTTGACTCCTCTTGATCTCCACTCCTTTGGCTTGACCTCGGCCTGTACCCCGGATTACTCTGTCTGCTGCCTGCCTCGACCTCGGCCTGTACCCCGGATTACTCTGTCTGCTGCCAGCCTCGACCTCGGCCTGTACCCCGGATTACTCTGTCTGCTGCCTGCCTCAACCTCGGCCTGTACCCCGGATTACTCTGTCTGCTGCCAGCCTCGACCTCGGCCTGTACCCCGGATTACTCTGTTTACCAGACTACCTCATCATCTCCACAGTGTGGTATCAGTTCTCTCAACCACTAGTGAGGCTATCCCAGTTTGCGACCTGGTGGGCACTAGGCTGCGAAATCCAGGGCGACCCCCTCGGGTCGTTACTGGCGAAGACCCGTGGTCACTTAGACTCCGCATCTGGGCAACACCTCGTCCCTAGTGGAAGGGTCAACTGGTCCCTGGACTTTCTCCATCTCAGCCACTCAGCCTAACACCCACACTCCCAATTTTTTATTTTTTTTTGTTATTAAAGAAAAATAAAAAAATGTACAATAAAAAAAATACATAAATAGTTACCTTAGGGAGTGAACTTTTTAAATATTTATGTCAGGAGGGTACAACACTGTTACTTTATAAACTATGGGCTTGTAATTAGGGATGGACGCAAAACTGAAAAAAATGCACCTTTATTTCCAAATAAAATATTGGAGGCAAACATTGTGATAGGGACATAATTTAAACGGTTTTATAACCGGGACAAAAGGGCAAATACATTTCATGGGTTTTAATTACAGTAGCATGTATTATTTAAAAACTTTAATGGCCGAAAACTGAAAAATAATAAATTTTTTCCCAAATTTTTTCCTATTTTCCCATTAAAACACATTTAGAATAAAATAATTCTTGGCATAATGTCCCACCTAAAGAAAGCATAATTGGTGGCGGAAAAAACAAGATATAGTTCATGTCATTGTGATAAGTAATGATAAAGTTATAGACGAATTAATGGAAGGAGCGCTGAAAGGTGAAAATTGCTCTGGTGGTCAGGGGGTAAAACCCCTCAGTGGTGAAGTGGTTAAACCTACTTTGTAAGCTTTTAAAAAGAAAATAAAACAGTGGAATTCAAAAAAAAAAAGTCATTTTCAGTATTAGGAGACTAGATCCAATTGTTTATTTTGACCTCTGGTTTACTATACATTTTCATGCAACAAGTTAGAATTAATAGCATCTCATTGGCCATCAATACTGTTTATGATACTTCGAGTTGTGTCCTATGAGTGTCTTGGGAGCCACTGAAGTTACGCCCCTACCCACCAATTTTCCTGAAGTGATGCATTTTGGGTTGATTTTTTCAACATGTGCAAGTGATCACATGTAAACTCCATTTTTTTTGTAAAATTACTTTAAAGGACACCTGACCCAAGACGAAAATAAACTAATGTAATAAATGATTGTATCTATCTTCCATCTCCTAAAAATGACTTTTAAAGATATTCCACAGTTTTATTTTATGTTTAAATCTACTTTTTAAGTTTTAACTGTTTTATTGTTTTTGCTCAATTACACATTCATTGAAGTATGCCAGAGCTAAAATTTATGAATTATTGACCCTTTTTATCTATTTCCTGCTCTCAGAAGCAATTTTCTGCTAGGAAATTGTTTTATATTTGGAATCAGTGAGGGTCACACTGTAGTAACTTCCTGTCTGAGTCAGGACTGAGTCAGCCACTTACATACCTGATATTTAACTCTTTCAGGCAGAGAAAGAAAAAAAAGGAACACAGCATAGTTATTTGTGTGCTAGGCACTGTACATACCCATGTCTATGTCATCATGTCACATATCACCTGGGTATTCTTTAAAGAGACTCCGTAACAAAAATTGCATCCTGTTTTTTATCATCCTACAAGTTCAAAAAGCTATTCTAATGTGTTCTGGCTTACTGCAGCACTTTGTACTATCACAGTCTCTGTAATAAATCAACTTATCTCTCTCTTGTCAGACTTGTCAGCCTGTGTCTGGAAGGCTGCCAAGTTCTTCAGTGTTGTGGTTCTGCTATGAACTCCCCCTTCCAGGCCCCTCTATGCACACTGCCTGTGTGTTATTTAGGATTAGAGCAGCTTCTCTCTTATCTTTTACAAGCTGGATAAATCGTCCTCTGAGCTGGCTAGGCTTTCACATACTGAAGAATTACAGACAAGGGCAAAGCTGTTTGCAGGAAGAAACAAGCAGACTGAAACTTTAGTGCATGAGAACAGGGGGAAAGAAACACACAAATGATCTCTTGAGATTCAAAAGGAAGGCTGTATACAGCCTGCTTGTGTATGGATGTATTTTCTATGTGTGGACATACTGTACATCAACCTACTTCCTGTTTTGGTGGCCATTTTGTTTGTTTATAAACAAACTTTTTAAAACTGTTTTTAACCACTTTTAATGCGGCGAGGTGCGGCGAAATTGTGTCAGAGGGTAATAGGAGATGTCCCCTAACGCACTGGTATGTTTACTTTTGTGCGATTTTAACAATACAGATTCTCTTTAAGGCTCCCTTCACAGGGGCATTGCATCATGTCACGGTACTCTCCCCCACCGCTCCCACGTCACAGTTGCCATTAGTCTCTATGAGACTGGCCACAGTACCTGTGGTACAACGTAATGCGATGGAGGTGCTTCAGATACCACATAGGTGATGCAGACTCTGCAGTGCATTGCAAAGCGGTATGAGCGATAGTGCTCGGCAACCAATTGCATTAGAGTCAACATCAACAAGCAGTGAGCCGATATTATAAAATCCAGTGACATACTTCCTGACCAGAAGGGAGTACATCATGTAGCAGGGGTTGGAGCTATGCAAATACCTTGTCGGTGCACCCTGCCGCAGGTGGGACATATAGAGTAGAATCTCGTTCTAGTGAACTCTGATATAGTAAACCCCTGGATATAGTAAACTCAGTCCTCAGGTCCCAGCAACTGCATCTGTATAAATATACAATGTATGATCAATTCTGATATAGTGAACTTCTGATATAGTAAACCACTTTACCCGGTCATTTGGAGTGTACTATAAAGTGGACCTCCAGAGTAAATAATAAAATCCTGCAGGCTGCAAGTAACAGAAAGTTATATTTAACCGAGAAGCCTTGTCCCGCGATGCCGTCCTGAAGTCCCTGCATCACGTGACTTCCAGCACTTGACCTCGCCTCCTCTCTCTCCGCAGAGAAAAAAAGCCAAGCTATTTACTACAGTAACTTGCTTGGTTTTTTCTCCGGGGAGAGAGAGGAGGCGGGTCCAGGCGCCGGAAGTCGGGTGATGCAGGGATTTCAGGACGGCAATGTGGGACAAGGCTTCTCGGGTAAACATAACTTTCTTTTACTTGCAGCCTGCAGGATTTTATTATTTACTCTGGAGGTCCACTTTAACCACTTCAGCCTACAGGGTTGAGATTTTTTTTTACATCTGAGCAACTTTCACCTCCCATTCATTTGCCAATAACTTTATCACTACTCATCACAATAAATTGATCTATATCTTTTTTTTTTTTCCGCCACCAATTAGGCTTTCTGTGGGTGATACATTTTGCCGAGAATTAATTTATTCTAAATTCATTTTACCAGTAATATTAAGAAAGAAATGGAAAAAAATCATTATTGCTCAGCTTTTGGCCATTATAGTTTGAAATTAATACATGCTACCATAATTAACCACTTGAGGACCCACCCTTTACCTCCCATTAAGGACCAGCGCTGTTTTAGCTGATCTGTGCTGGGTGGGCTGTGCAGCCCCCAGCACAGATCAGGGTGCAGGCAGAGTGACCAGATCGCCCCCCTTTTTTCCCCACTAGGGGGATGATGTGCTGGGGGGGTCTGATCGCTCCTGCCTGCCTGGGTGTTGCGGGGGGGGGCACCTCAAAGCCCCCCTTCGCGGCGAAATTCCCCCCCTCCCTCTCATCCCTGTCCCCCCTGGCAATCTGGGCTGCACAGGACGCTATCCGTCCTGTGCAGCCAGTGACAGGCTGTCCCCTGTCACATGGCGGCGATCCCCGGCCGCTGATTGGCCGGGGATCGCCGATCTGCCTTACGGCGCTGCTGCGCAGCAGCGCCGTACAATGTAAACAAAGCGGATTATTTCCGCTTGTGTTTACATTTAGCCTGTGAGCCGCGACCGGCGGCCCGCAGGCTATTCACGGAGCCGCCCGCCGTGAATTGACAGGAAGCAGCCGCTCGCACGAGCGGCTGCTTCCTGATTAATTAGCCTGCAGCCGGCGACGCAGAACTGGGTCGCTGGTCCTGCAGCTGCCACTTTGCCGACGTGCGCTATGAGTGCGCGGTCGGCAAGTGGTTAAAACCTATGTACTTTATTTACCAATTTCTCCCGCTTATTACACCATTTAAATTATGTCCCTATCACAATGTATGGCGCCGATATTTAATTTGGAAATAAAGGTGCATTTTTTCAATTTGCGTCCATCACTATTTAGAAGCCCATAATTTAACAAATCATATTGATATACTCCTTTGACATGAATATTTAAAAAGTTCAGACCCTTAGGTAACTATTTATGTTTTTTTTTTTTTTTTTATTATTGTAATTTTTTATTTTATTTTTTATTAAAACTTGTATGTGGGTATTTTTTGGTGTGGGAGGTAAACAGGGGATTTTAAATGTGTAAAAATGTATTTCTTTAATAAAATGTGGTTTGGGGTGTAGTTTTACTATTTGGCCACAAGATGGCCACAGTCAAAAAGTCCTGGGAGCGATCGATCTCGCTCCCAGGAAGAAGAAAGAAGACCAGAGCTCAGAAAAGCCGCAGCGTCTGAAGAGACGCTGTCGGCTTTTCTCCGGGGAGTCCGATCAATGAAAGGGATCTATAATCCCTTTCAATGATGGCTGGGCTAACGGCTGGCGGTGGGAGCGCGCAAGGGGGAGCCTGCGGGAGCGCGCGCAGCCTAACTGGACGAAAATTTTTGTCCAGTTAGGGTGAAGTGGTTAAAGGTATACTACTGTGCAGGACATGTAGCTATATTAGCTAGTAGATCTTATTTAGACTCCTTCTGTAATGCTTGTGTGCATAAGCAATACTGTCTGTTTACAAATCACAGGTTAAACTTTGACCACCCAGAGCAGCAAGTCTGGTAGCTGATTAATGGAAGAGGCTACACAGGCTGCCCAGAGCAACTGCAGCTCTGGGCTCCTGATATCGCTACAAATAAGATGCAATGGCAGCGCAGTGCGATGTTGCGCTGCCCTTGCGATAGCAAGCACTCCGACAGGTACAAGACAGGACTATAGATTGGAATGTAACTAGACAAGTAAGACACAATGGCAGCGCAGTGCGATGTTGCGCTGCCTTAGCGATAGCAAGCATTCAGACAGGTACAAGACAAGACTAGATTGGAGCATAACTAGTAGCAACCGCAGCTCACAGTCACGTCCACAGAAGCAGAGCAAGCAGGCTAACAAAGTCACCAGCAAGCATCCACACAGGCAAGACTACAGGAAAGAATGTAATTAATAGCAACCGCAGCCTATCAGTTATGTTCCCAGAACTAGAGTAGCAGGAATACTACCAGTCACCAACGTGGTGATGGCAGAATCCAAGGATAATGGACTTCACTGACCCACCGCGGATGCAATGAACGTCCATCAGGCATGGAAACTAGGCAATAAACAATAATACAGAAAAATAATAAACGGCTCAACTAATGGATAAATATATATTAGCAAGTCTACATATATATTTATCAAGAACTAGCTAAAGCACAAGTAATAAGGTCGCATTGAACTACAATAACAGAACTCTACAGAGTAGCACAGTGCCCAGCAGACCAGCATAGTAATCGCTATGATGAGCGAGGTCTAAAAGGGGAGACAGACTTTTATGCCTGCATTGACCAGTGGATGCAAGCATGCAAATCTCCACACAGCTGAATGATAATCATTCAATCCTGAGCTGGCTTGATTACCATTTGCTAGCTGGTTGTGAATGCAAAGGACTCCCATAGGAAATACATGCAGTATTAGGTAACAACATGCCTGCAGAAAATCCAGGGTTATCTGGCCGCAGCTCAGCTGCAGCAAGCAATTGGTGGAATGATGACAGCATCCTGAGCTGCCCAGAACTGCAGAGCAATTGCAAATGACAATGTGACTTATTGCGAATGCACAACCGAATACAGGCAGACAAGCCAGAACTGTCCGTTTGCGGCTCCACTGTAACGGACAGAATACGCCACAGGAGGAATCCTTACACTTTCTTGTCCACATTCTGTTTGCTGTTTCTGAAATACCATCTTATGTAAAGTGTATGCATTTGAATTTTGTTTCCTTTGAAGAGTGCTGTAATGACATTTGAATAGCACCTAACCAGTAGCCCTTTCATTAACGTCACCTAAATGAGATCACCAGACAGGTGAGGTACATACAGACAGAGTGAAGTGTATTTGAATTATTGACAAAACAGGAAGCTGCCTGAGGCAAATGAGTAGTTGTGTATTCAGACAGCCTATAAATTCTTAGAGGTTGGAGTTACATTTCAGCCTATAAAATGGTCTACTCTGAGATCTAGTAAATATAATTGTCTGGATATTGCTACACGGGCAGGATTACCCTGATCTACAGGTCAGCATTGTGTTTTCCCACACCAGGAATTAGACCTTACGCAAGGGTAAGGTTCTATTTCATGAACACTTCCATTCCAGCGTAGAAGATTTTGGCGCAGTCGGCGCCACCATTAGGCCATAATAGGAATTAAGGTTATAGTGGCACACAGTGAGTAACTTCAGCGCCGTCAGAAGACAGAGCTAAAGTTACTTATAAAACACTATAATTCAGCCTCCTGCAATTGCTGGAAGCCGAATGATTTCATTCCCCACCATCCATGGCGGCCTGGAGGGGGAATAGTATTTAGCGCGGCTGGGAACTTGTGCCGGAGCAGGATAAGGCGGCTGTATCCTGCGCCCAAGTCTCCCCGCGGCGATTCCTCTCGTACGCCTATTTCTGTTTTATTCGCTTTTATTCTTTATGAGCAAATGTCTTATGTGTCGATGCCATTTTTTACTTTTGTTTTTGTAAATATTATTTTTGTATATATTCTTTCTGTATTGTTCCACCTTTTTGGAATTATTGAACCTTTATTTAATAAGTTAGTCTGTGTACTAAGTAGAGAATTTACATCTAGAAAGAGACTGCAGAGAATTCTCTGCTTAGTATACAGACTAACTTATTAAATAAAGCTTTAATATTCCAAAAAGGTGTGTTACATATCAGTGCCGTATTGTATGCTAAGTTGTTTCATTGCTACCCATGTGAGTTTGCATTGTGTGTGTGGTGTTCCCGTAGTTTGGGTCACAAGCCTGTGGCTGACAAAGATACATGAACTCCAGCCTGAGTGCATGCAGCATGGCAGCAGTCCATGTTGTGATTGCCATAGACAGAGAGAGACAGGCCTGGATTTTTATCACAGGAGCCTATAGGCACAGATGTCCTGACACCCTAGATTTCCCCCTCCATGAACTTACAAACCCCTACCGAACCCCATCGCAAGTGTGCTGGCTGGCCCAGCTGTCACTCTTCCCTTACTTCCCTTGCTGATCATAGGTAGCTACAGGTGCCCTTTAGCATAATGTTGCCTGAGGTGCCTTTCGTATTAAGTAGCTCGTGGTGCACCAGACTGAAGGGAGATCTCATTAGTGGAATACCAAGAGCAGGATGATTACCTCTCATCAGGACTCTGCATAGGAAAGGAGGGATGGAGGCACTCAGGGAGCGGAGTGAGCTGCCATTCCATCATCAGGCGCCTGTAGGCATGTGCCCACAGTGTGTTATGGTAAATCTGGCCCCGGAGAGAGATCTCCTTGGTATGGTGTCTAGCAGATTCATGTCCCAATGACTGCTAGTGGTGGCTGAGTTCTGCAATGTGTGGTTGAGGGCGACAACTTTGTTTTATCCCCAAATAAAGCTGCTCCGCCTCTCGATTTGGTCAAAAAATGTTAGGTCCTATCTCTGCTTGCTTGCCGGGAGTGGGGTAAAGTGGTGGTTAATGACAGCAAGGTGTGGTGCAGTGGGATTGTCCTGCGGCAAGCTTTCCTACCACAGGACAATCACACCGCACCGTGGGCTTGATTCACAAATCCGTGATAACGTATATCACGGTGGTGCTAGCGCTTTGCTTGCGCTATAACGCGCGTAACAATTACCGTGCGCAATCACGAATTTGCACATGCTATCATGAATTTCCAAGTGAAAATTTGCATTAGCGCGTGCAAATTTGCGATTGCGCAAGAAAATCTTTACGCACATTATAGCGTGCGCAAAACGTTAGCGCGACTGTGATATTAGTTATCGTGGCTTTGTGAATCAAGCGCAATGTGTGCAATTAGCCTAACCACCCCATCCCCCTTCATAGCATTAGCTAATAGCTGACCTTCATTGGCACTATGGGTCAATCATTGCGTACGAATGAAATCGCCGCCGGGAGACTTGGGCGCAGGATACAGCCGATATACGGCTTACCCTGCTCCTGCACAAGTCCCGGATGCGTTAATTACTATTCCCCCTCCAGGTCCAAGTGGATGGTGGAGAATGATGTAATTTGGTTGCCAGCTATTGCTGGTGGCCAAATTATAGTGTTTTAAAAGTAACTTCAGTTTCGCCTTCTGATGGCGCTGAAGTTACTGACTGTGCATCGCTATAGTCGTAATTCCTATGGTGGCGCTGGCTGCACCAAAATCTCCTGTGCTGTATTCCATGTGTTTGGAATCATTTGGCTATCTTAGTTAGTTAAAGCATAGAAATGAATGAATCCAAGTCAAAGTATAGACTTCAGCTTTTTATAAATAAATTCATTTTATTACACATATTAAACATAAATAAATATATTTTATTACATATATTAAACGAAAACTAATTATACACGTATATTAAAGAAACGTAATAACTTCCCCTCAGAGATAAAGTTTGCTGCAGTAAAATAGTCATTTTGTTGTAATACAGAAATATATAATTAAACCTATAACTCAGCGTGAAATAAATTATATAATACCGACGACCATAAATTAACACATATATATTATTAACTCTACCTTGGAGCCAACATTTCCAAGTGAAAGTCTTACACCTGTCATTAGAGAGTTATGAAGGCGTCTATCTTGTCCACTTTCTAAAAATGCGGATTTTCTGGGTACAATGTTTACCTGAATCACTAACACAGAGTAAGTATGCATGTCTGCTTTTTACATGTCATGCCCAATATATCTGCATTCTTATCTTCTCTACAATATAACTTTTCAGCATCTATCAACTGGAAAAGTATTAAAAAGTATGAAAACGTTACATCAAACTTATTTTGATTTTTTTTTACTTGCTGAGGGCTTAAAGCAACAGGGAAAGCAATGTTATCCCAGGAAAAAAAAACATATATATAAGTAGATAAATACGTGTTCTACCTACTTAGCATATTTATTGTACTGTTCATGTTTTCATTACAGTGAATTTTATATAGTAAATAAAGAGAAAACTGTTCCAGGCATTTGTCATCTTTACTGCCTCTGACTGAAGCCAATCCTGATATAATTTCCTCCCTTACTCTTTTTTTTCTCCTGCCTGAAATGCTGTTTACAGAACTGCACTGTCATATCTTGCTTGCTTTGTAAACACATGTGAGCATAGCATAGATCAGTGATGGCTAACCTTGGCACTCCGTCTGTGACAAAATTACAAATCTCATCATGCCTCTGCCTCCCAAGTTATGCTTAGAGCTGTCAGAGTATTGCAATGCCTCATGGGACTTGTAGTTCCACCAGTACCACAGCTGGAGTGCCAAGGTTAGCCATCACTGGCATAGATCTTATTTCAGCAGCTTCTGCAGAGGTGAAAACCAATGCTTGTAAATGGGCTGGTTTACATTTCAGGCCAATTCTCGCATGAAATTGTATGTGTGAAAAAAAATGACAGCTTGCTCTATATTTTCGCATGTGATTTTTCGTATATAATCCGAAAAATTGCATTCCGTTGCGAATTTTCTCGTGCATATTCTTGCCAGGAATGTGTCATGCTGTTACTAGGCAGAACATGTAAATCAGGGGCATTGTAAAAACTCGAGTAAAAACACTTGTAAAATACCAAGCATTTTTTTCATTTTCAGAAAAAACACTTGTGATTTTCCTGATGTGAAAATGCAATGCTACAGTGGAAACGTAGCCTTAAAAGCTAACATTCAGTTTCTTATAGACTTTCACTTAAATAAATAACATGTTTTAAAAAAACCTACTAATAAATTATACAAAATGATTTTCAAAAACATCACATTGAATAAATAGGATACAGTAAAGAATACTAAAATATATTAAAAACTGTCCCCTCCTACATGATATCCTTTTCTAGACCAAAGTTAACACTTGAATAAACTTCAGCGTTGGGGAAAAGTCTCAGAGGGGAGTGGCAGTCTGAACTAGAAGAGCACTGAGCAGATGGTTGCTTGGTTACTTACTAATGCTAGGTACACACCATACAAATTTCTGTTAGATTTTCTCTTAGATTTACCTGCCAGATAGCTTTTTTCCATGTTGTAGGTAAATCTAACAGAAGAATCTAACAGAAAATTGTATGGTGTGTACCTAGCATCAGGCAGGGAAACGTAATCTAAAGCTAAGTACCCACTGGCAGATTACGGCCAGATCGATCAGGGCGTTTCCCCGATCAATCTGGCCAAATAAATGATCGTTTACACGATTGCGGCAAAGCTTGTGAATGTCAGTAAGAATTGGAACAATCCTCCACCACTTAATCGGATATGTCAGTTGTTTAAAGGGACTCTGAGCACCTCTCATGGGCATGCCTTTAAGCCAGATTACTTCCAACAAAGTCGTGCTATGACTGCTCTGGAGGAGCATCTTGCAATGGCCATGCGTGTCACTTCCTCTTCCTGCTTCATTCAGTGATGCACTTCTCTAACAGAGAAGACAGGGGTGATCGAACGAAAACTATTTGGTGTAGAACAGCTATTCAGGCATCAAATGAAAGAGGAGAGCACAAGCTACATAAAGGTATGCATCTTTAAGTACTTTGTAGTGCTGGTCGGAGTCTTAAAGGCATGCCCATGAGAGGTGCTCGGAGTCCCTTTAAAAATTAATGATCACCGCAGGTGGCGTGCATCATTAAACATTCTTTAACAGTTCTGTTAAATTATATATGCTTGATATTGAGTAAAAAATCATCACAAAAAATTGCTTGGAGGGTATGGGTCTTTTGCATTCCAAGTGGATCCTTGGAGTGTATTGTAGCAATACAGTGGAGCAGAGCAGCTGAAATTGGGCTTTACAAATTACTCCATGTAAACAATAAAAGACCCTGCACTTTCAATGCTGGTTTTAGAAGCAAAATCAATAATGCTATTAAATTGCATTACTTTAACATTTCAAAATGTGATTTTATCATCGCATTCACACATTTAATAGTACAAAGAGTACCAAAAACCCTATCAGTTCTGGAATGAGCTATATAAATAGATCAGAGAGAGGATCTCTGACTGAAGATCTCAGACAGTTTGCCACTAAAGTAATAGTACAACTAAGGGCGACCAGAAGTAAAACAATATTTACACAAAGTCAAAAAATGGCTCACTGGTTCAACCAGGCCTTGTGCGCTTTTGTTCATGAAGAGGAATCAGCTTCTGTTTAAATAAGCTATGTAAAATGGAGGGGAAGATTCCATACTACATCACGGTAATAGAGTCTCAGTCGTGGTTACTGTGAACTGTAGGTTGGTTGGTGCCACCAAAGACATGTAGAGCATAGGGTAACACAGCGCACACCGCTTGTCAGGATGGCCGAGTGGCCTTAACTGTAAAAAAAAAAAATGAGTTTTACTTACCTGGGGCATCTACCAGCCCCCTGCAGCCATCCTGTGCCCTCGCAGTCACTCATGGCTCCTCTGGTCCCCCACTGCCAGCTAGTTTCGTTTTTGCTGACTGGGAGTCGGCCGGCCGCCATGCGTACGTTTTTACGCATCCCTGCTGGTGCAGGAAACTATTGCAGACATCAACAAGTACATTTTTACGCGTTACGGGTGTAATAAGTAAATTTTTACACATTACACCCGTAACACGTAAAAATGTACCGTACTTGTTGATGTCTGCAATAGCTTCCTGCACCAGCAGGAATGCGTAAAAAACGAAACTAGCTGGCAGCGGGGGACCAGAGGAGCCATGAGTGACTGCGAGGGCACAGGATGGCTGCAGGGGGCTCATTTTTTTTACAGTTAAGGTTCCCTTTAAGGCACCAGACTCAAGAGGCTTCTATTCCCTTCTCAAGGGCCTTCTGGTGTCCGAATGGAGACGTGGGTTCAAATCCCACTTCTGACATAGGTTACCAGGCAGACATCTTCTGGAGTTAGCTTATGAGTATGCCAGTTAAGTTAATGTGCACACAATACTTTATTCCAATGTTTCAGAGTCACACCGGACCCCTTTATCAGGAAATACAAAATGCCAGGTAAGTCTAGCACCAACACCACCCTAGCAGTCAGCAGCACTCACTCTCTGCTCACTGTTCCACGCACATCACAACTGATAAACTGCCTCCAGAAGATGCCTGCTGCTGACAGTGATTCCTCTTTATGGGTGGTTGTTAATTGCAGTGCACCACCACCGATACAGATATTGTACTTCTCATCACCCTTAGATGCACCCTTATTTCCAGTCGCTACCTATTCCTGTGTTGTACGCACTAACTATTGACATTTAATATTGCTAAGCAAGTCTCCTGTTTTGGGTAAGGTATAAGTACCTCCAAAGATGGGTCTCACATTCTGACTGTTGTTGAGTAACTTCATGAGTGGTTAACTAAAGGACATAAAAGTTAACAGATCTACAGTATCATTGCTTAATGGTTGAGAACTCTTGTGTTTAGATAACTGACAAAACAGGTCTATCAGCTTCATACCGGTGAGATTATGTCAGGTATATCAGCCAGTGAATGGACTGATAGATAAATCACTGATGTGTGGGCAAATAGGCTTTGTCATTTGCTGTATAATCTTGTTTGTGGACTGATGTCTTGGAAAGGCCATCCTTCCACAGATGATGATGATGATGATGATTTCACAAGTGAGAGAAATATCTCCTTCAGGCTGAATAAATAAGCATGTCCATAACTGCTGTCCTGTCGGTTAGTTAGATGACTGAGCAAGTCCATCTTTGAATAAATGATGATGATTAGCTATATGAGTAGGCATGTCCTGAATAAATGATGATGATGATGATTGGCTAGATCAGTAAGCATGTCCTGCTTCGGTACTGATTACAAAACGTTCTCTTTGGTTAAGGTCGTTGACAACTTGTCTTTGATTGGATGTGTGGATATGTACATCAATGGTGAACCATGAAGAATCCTGTGGAGAAACTGGATGACTAGACATTTTTCTTAGCAGCAGGTGAGAAAAGTTGCATCTTGGGCAAGATATTGTTTAAGGACCCCTGTTTCATAGTAGGTAGAAGATAATCTATTTAGGTGGTTAGTTGATGTTCCTTGTGTAAGCAGCTATTTGAACATGGTGTAGTTAATTGTTATTGATTGTTTAGCTTCTGAGGAATGTTATAATAATTTTCACAATCTTTATATTCTTCTTTATATAACAGTAAGTACCGGTAGTTATTGGTTGTGCGCCCAGTCTCTCACATCCTCCACTCTCAGCCGTAGAAGGCCTAGCATTACAGCTTCCTGTACACATTCAGGAGAGGCCTGTGTTGGAAAAATAGCATGTATAATGATTTTTCAAAGCAATGTTGTTTCTCATCACATAAATGCATTTTGAATATGAATATTTCATATCTAACCAGTAACTGCCACTGGGTGGTGCTCCTGATTAGAAAGACTGAAAATTTAAACCATAGTTTTGCAGTGTGCTGATGTTTTGGATAAATACGGTATCTTTACCGATATTCTGAAATTGAGCTTGGCCAACTCTGGACAAGTTCGAAATATGACCTCGGTTAGGTTGGTAAGTAGAATGCTCACTAAAAAATTCTGTTTTTAAAAACTTGCTCATGTGACCTTACTCAGCTCAGCACAAGAAATTTACAGCAGGCACTATTGGGGGGGGGGGGGGGGGGGGGGGGGGGGGGGGGGGGGGGGTCGGCTTCTTACTGGCATCATCGTTATGTAGTTGCTACCATCACGCAACGTAAGGAAAATAACAATGCTAAATCTTTGAACAAGCTTTGGGGCCACTAGTGTGCACATTGGATTCTTGTCTGGGACAGCCCCGTTTCTAGGGGCATGCCAGGCGTGCGACCACCCTGAGCATTGTGAGGAAGGGGGGAGCTGCGGCCTTACTGGGATTAAGCCACAGAGAGGGCGACCCAACTTCTCCCTCCCTCTCCCCAGGGCCACACCATTTTTACACCTAGGGTGCAATTTAGCTTGGAAACTGTTGTGGTCTGGGATGGCTACAAACGTCTCCCGTGACCGAGCCCCATCTAGTATGTGTACCAGTTAAGACTAGGAGAATCCTTGTGCATAAAGTTAATCTGAAGCTTACCGGTAGCATGGGCAATGTATCGATGAACTTTGTTTTCCAGCATATTAGAAGGATTAAAGACTGCTCATCTACTATGTTATCCTAATGCCTCCTACAGATCCATATTAAATTATGTACTCAATAGAAACAAATCTGGACATCCACCATAAGAAACTTTATTACCCTTAAAATAACAGAAAAAGTGCTTTAATTCAGCTGTGGATGGAACATTACACCCAACCTAATGGCTGTTTTTTTATATAAACCATGCTTTCTCTGAGGAGGTCCCTGCATGAAATGGCCAGTCATGGTCTAACCTGGTAACCATAGCCATGAAAGTTTTTGTAGTGGATTTCAGTGCTTGGCATTGCCACTATGGAATATATTGGATATTTGTATTCCTTTATACTGTATACATCTACCTGCCCCTTCTAATGGCCAGTCACTTTTTATGCCACTTATGAGAGTATTGGAGATACTTACCACTTTCTGAAAACGCTGGAAATGTGCCAACCAGGCCTTCAACTGGGACGAGGTGGGTTCACTATAGTCCAGGGAATCTTTCTGCAGTACGCAGATAAGAGAAAATTAGTAATGCATATCTCCTGCTTCATCATCCAGTCACATTGTGAAAGAAAGAAACACCACAGAATACATACTTACACAAGTCATCAGATCATCCTTCAGTTTCAGGAAGACCATGAGGCCCTGTGTTACCGGGTCCGGAAGAGCAAAAGAGGACATCTCAGTCAGGACATCCACTACTAATGAAACTTGCTCCAAGGTCAAGATCAGACGGTCACTTGGCTGTAAAACAATAAAATAATAATTTAGTATTTCAAGACAGGTTGATAGATCCAGCCGCATGAATTCTTTATGCCTTTGTAAGCCAGGCGTTGTTCCAGAACGTTTTATAGCGTTATATAACCAGAGCTGGAGAACAGAGGAGAACCCTGGGGAACATACGAGATCCAGGAGACATGAGCTGTTTTTCTTCCAAGAACTCACTGTTATTATGTTGGCTGGCTCATTAGAGCACAGTGACCAATAATAAAAGATTAATTAGTGGTTAACCTATTAAAGTCATAGGTATCACAATCCCACAGCGGGAGATTTGTCTTTGTAAAGGCCGTCTGTTGTGTGCTTACTAAAGTAAACCTGTAATTAAAGGACCGCTGTCACGAAAAGTTGTAAAATGTAAAATGCATGTAAACATGTACAAATAAGAAGTATGTTTCTTCCACAGGAAAATGAGCCATAAATTGCTTTTCTCCTATGTTGCGGTCACTTACAGTAAGTAGTAGAAATCCGACAGAACCGACAGATTTTAGACTAGTCCATCTCTTCATGGGGGATTCTCAGCATGGCATTTATTCCTTATAAAAACACTCCCTGAAAAGGATGTATACAGAGATGCTGGCCAGCTTCACTGCTCGTTGTACACTTCTTTGGAAGCTGGACGAAGCAACCTCCATTCGCTAAGTGCTTTTAAAAATAAAGAACACCATGAGAATCCCCCATGAGGAGATGGGCTAGTCCAAAACCGGTCAGTTCTATCAGATTTCTACTACCTACTGAAAGTGACATAAACATAAGAAAAAAATAATTTATGGCTCATTTTACTCTGGAAGAAACTTACTTCTTATTGGGTTTACATGTGTTTTAACTGTTACGATATTTGCGAGAGTGATCCGATAAGAAAATAGCATATTTATGTAAGTAGAGGGAAGCATCTGTATGATGGAGAGGCTTCTCAAATCCTCAGTTAACACTCCACTTCTGGTCAGGACTCTCTTCCCCTCCGCGGCCATGCTCCCCTCCTCTCCGTTTATAATTACAGCTGCCCTGCACAGGGTTTGGAGTCAAAAGCAGTACTCGAGCAGCACCGTGCTGCAGTGCAGACGTGGGTTGTACTTTGGCCACACTCGTAAGTGGAGGGGAGAGTGGCTGCGATCAGTCTTTGACTGTAAAGAGTACTTAAGCTAAAACTGGCAGGCTCTGTCTAAAGATGGATGATGGAGCCGTCATGGAGTTAAATACTTAATTGCTCTGGCGTCCTCTCTCCAGACAGGTGATCGCTCCACTTCCCTCACAGAATTGGCCCTGGTGATTTTTTTTTCCGAAATTGCAATAGAGGCACCGCCCACGCCCGTCGGTGTTGCTGCGGCCCTCCCCCCAGCTGCTGTCTAATTGGTGGCTGCCAAGCTATAGTGGGGCCATGGCAACGCAGGCGGAGGTTTCCAAAGAGCTTTGGCGGTCTTCGGAAACATGGGCACAACTGTACAGCGGATAAGTGGGGCGGGGTAGAAGATCACCTGTGACACGAAGATGTCAGGACAGGTGGGTATTTAACCCAGCCCCATCAGGGGTGTAACTATAAATCACTGGGCCCCTCTGCAAAAATGTGGAAGACCCCCCCCCCCCCCTTTGGGGCCCGCTCAGGGCCGTTTCAGAGGGCAGGAGGGGTCGCAGCAGAGGGGAGAGTATTGGCCCCCACATCCCTCACCTCGGACTCTCCCCTCAGCGCTTTCCCCCAGCATTAATTGGCAATAGGAGCAGCGGCAGGCAGGAATACAAGCATACATACCTCCATGCTTCCACCGCGGAGGTCTGATGTCTAAGCTTCTGATGCTACTTCCTGATAAACAGGAAGTAGCTTGGGGCACTTAGACATTGGATCTCCGCAGTGGAAGCATGGAGGAATGGTTGTATCCCTGTCTGCCGCTGCTCCTGCAGCCGATTAATGCTGGAGGGGGAGTGCTGAGGGGAGAGCCTGAGGTGAGGGAGGGGGAGAGTGGCCCCCCTCCCCGCCAATGTGCTATCCCCTCATGCTGCGACCCTTCCTGCCCCCCAAAACAGCCCTGAACAAGCCCTAGAGTTGTCCGAGGCCCCCCCATGGTGCAGGCACTGCAGCCCCTATTGTTACACCACTGCACCCCATCATCTGTTCTGGTTGCCTGCTATTCATCGAGCGCCATATTTACTGTTCATTGCTGCTGATCGCGGCTTTTATTATTGCTGCCTACGGCAGCGCCATTTTTAACTGGGCTCCCCCTGCGTCATTTTTACCTGCTTCTTACAGGACTAGCTCTGCTTTCAAATGTTTTACCTTTATATGAGCGTTAACTAAAAACCCTTCATTATGAAATAATACACCGCTATTGCTGATTCCAACCAGTCATTATCCTGACTGCTTCACTCTGACAAAAGGTGAAGTGTGATCTGCTAGGCGTTGCTCCCCTTACCAATTATCATTGCTCTCTGCAGCGCCTGTAATTTAAGTACCGCACTGTAGTTAAACCTGGAGGTATACACTGGCAGAGCAGTTAGATCAGGAATATGAAGTTCCTCTTACCGGCAGGTCCCATACAGAAGGCTTATTTCTCAGCATTCTTTTGTGGCATTTCATGGCGTTAACGGACATGACATTTTCCTGTAGAAAATAAGACATTTCATTAGGACTCTGCTGATCTGCACATGTACCGTAACCGTATGTGTAACTCAGCACATTATTATGCCGAGCACAGCTGCCATTATCAGAAGGGTAAGTTAGCTCCCACAAAATTGCCCTTTGAAATGTTGAAGGAAAAAAATTATGCTAATTTAACACAGGGGATTGTCGTATATATGCCGCTGCTGTGTTAATGAAATGCTTGCGTAATTCTGGCGTGGCATACTTAAAAAGGTTAAGGTGATATATAAAGAATGGTCATGTATGTACCCTCCTGAGTTGCAATGAACTGCCTGTAAGTGAGCTCAACTCCTGTAACGCTGCCATTTTTGAGACCCAGAGATGGGGCCAAGCTGATGCTTGTGCCATCTGTGCATTGGCATTGTTGCATTTGCACCAGTGGCCTGGCAAACTGTGCAGGCGTGGGAGGCTATGGCAGAGGTCTATTTCTGGGTCATGGATGCCGACGGTTGGGGCCCATTCCAGATGCTTTCTTTAGCGATTGTAGACAATATGGGGCAAAACAAGGACGCAGACCGCGTCCCAGAAGGATTATGCTTCATGAAAGGTATTAACTTTTTTTCCCTTGGTCACCTCCTGAGTCTTTAAGGGGAAGACAGGGGTTGATCATGCTGGTGAGGCCCCCTAGACTGTGACTGGGGCCCCAATCAAGTGCTTGTGTTGTTAGTCGGTAATCTGGCTGTGGGCTTTGCAAAGACTGCTTCACCATAGGAAAACAGCCCAAACAACACCTAACATGTTTGAAATAGTATCATGTGAAATGTTTTCAAAGTTTGCTCTTTTTAGATCTGTAATATTCCTATTAAAGGCATAAAGGAATCGTTTTAATATTGAAGTCCCTCCCCTGTGTGAGGTCTATGTATGCTATTTGTAGGTGTTATTTCTGGGCAGTCAGAATGGTTGGGGTTAGGGCCGGTATCAGGAGAGTTATAGCATTTTGGTTCATTGCTGAAATCTCTGTGCCTGAATCACTGAAATATAACAGAGCAGAGCCTTGCAGCCAGTGGGAACTTTGCTGACCCGTGCTCCTGGCAGCTCCCTGCAGCCACCAGAGACTGTGATCACGGTCTGTACATTACATATATATTGTTATTTTATTGGAAACTGCCTCAGACCATTTTTTTCTTCCCCTTGTCACTTATGTTCTGAGACTGCTGTTAGAATTGCAGTTCCAGAAAAACAGTGCTTAAATCAACTATATGTATGCACATCTAGCTGTTTCTAGCATTTTGCATGCAGGGACATTTGCATTTAATTTGCATGTGAATAGATTTTTTTTGCAGCTGAGTAGCATTTTGGCATAGTTAACCATAGTCAACTGCAGCCCAATATTTCCCTCTGCCCCTGTCCTTGTTAATTGTTGTGGCCAGGACTTTCACACCTGTGTTTTCTTGGCAGTTCCTTTATCAATCAAGTGTCACTTACCACTGGATACATTGCTGCAAATAGGAATGTCACTAATCGTATGCACATTACTCAGTGTGCTCAGTGTTACAGCTGTTGGTTGGTAAAAAATGTCCATGTCTCATAGGCAATGGAGGCCTCTAAAACCTTCTCCTATCAAAAGTAAGCTTTACAAAGTAGTGGTTTTCCACGCAAAAGGTGATGGTGGGGGGAGGCGTGATAAAGCATGCTGGCTGCTGCAGCTCACTTTACAATTACCAAGCCCCTCGGCTATGGGTCAGAAATTTAGGTCTGACTCATGTACAAGTCGACCCCCATACTTTAATTTAGTGACACAGACCTAAATTTCTAGACTTATGGTTGTGTATATACTGTACATCCTTCCATTAATACCAAATGGAGGTCCATTTTAGTGACTCTGTGGTGGTGTCCCTATTGCTTATGCCAGACTGTGTTTCCACTGTACGGATCACGCAGGAGTAAAGCTGGCTACTAACGGTCCAATTTCTGGAGAAAAATCGTTCGCGCGATCAGAAACTCTGATCGGATTGGTTGTAAATAATCTCAGTTGATGGGCACAATCGATAATGAACGATTATAAAAACAATCGTCCGATTGAATTTTCGTCGAACCAAAATTTGGATTTTCTTGTTGGTCGTGATAGATAGGAAGCAATGATTGGTTAGTTGATGGTGTACTGAACGATTTTTTTGTCCGATCAGAATTTCTGATCGCTTGAACGATTTTTCGCTAGAAATTGGACCGTTAGTGGCCACCTTTAGAAAGATTTTCACTTGTGGGAAATCACCTAAGCCTGTAACAGCCGTAAAACAGTTGGATGCACTCATTCCTAACAGACCCTCATTCCATTCATGTTTAATACTGTGTAGTATAGTGGGTAGCATTCTGGCCTTCCAGCGCTAGGGTCCCCGACTCAAATCTTGGCCAGGACACTATCTGCATGGAGATTGTATGTTCTCCCTGTGTTTGCATGGGTCTCCTCGGGGCACTCCTTCCACATCCCAAAATTGATCTTCAACTACATCAGGGACATAACACTATGACTATAGTAGGAAAGGCCCGGGTCTTGGGTGGCAGCTGGCCAAGGGACGGCAGCATATGAAAGAGGAGGCTGCAAATGGAATAAAGAGGTTGCAAATCACAAGTAACACATGGAAATAGGGAGTTGGTGCCCCAATGATTTGTTGATAACTAAAGGAAGCTGTTGTAGATGAATGTTACACATGGAAGAGAGCGCGGCACATGGAATGGGAGGAGGGCTGTTGCATATACAGTAGAAGGAGAGCAACAAGTAAGTTGGTTTGGGGTTCAAAAAATATGAATGTGGTCTTGTAATGGTAACATGACTATAATTGCTATAAAGTACTGCAGAAGATGTCAGTGAATGATATGTAAATACACAATAACAACAAAGACAACAGTAAAAGTACTTACGTGGCCATGCTGCAGCTGTCTGAGTATCTCCATATCTACAGAAGACTCGGATAAATATCGGGACGCAGGACACCGCTTCCTGTGTGGGCGTCCGCTCACTGCTGCAAGCAGAATGGCCACCACCACCAGTCTGATGTCCATATTGAAAGTAAGGGGCCGGCTCTTGTATTTTCTGTTGTTTTGCAAGCACCTGTTGTATATATGAACTTGGTTAGCAAGCGTAAATACTGTATGTGTCCGTATGTTTGCAAATACATGTGAGCAAAGACAGAACACGCAAATGTACATGTATAGCATCACAAGATGTCCCTGATTTATACATGCAATGGCCCAATGTATACACCATTTAGCACCCCCCCCCCACACACACGCACACACGCACATATTAAAGTAATCATGTAGACTCTGACTCTCTTTCTATCAATCAGAGGAGCCTGTGCTCTTTCAAGTACAGAAAATTACGAATTAAAAATGATCTACCAGGTAAAATCTACCTATAGATGCAAGCCAAAACTGCAGCATATGCACACATCACACCTCGCCGCGACTCCCATCACTGTAAATGACTTTGAGCCCCGGCAAAGCATCTTTGAAGCTCCCGCCAAGGCTCTCTATTGATCCATGGTCTTGTCTCATGAGGATTTTCATTGGTCCAGACAGTGGACCAATGGGGAGCCCCAGCTGGAGCTTCAGAGATGCTTTGGCGGGGCTCAAAGTCAGTGACAGAAAGGCAGTTGCAGCAAGGGGTGGCGGATGTTCAGTGGCAACTGCAGGCTCTCGTGGCTGTGCACGCGCATCTCCCGGGGGGAGAGGGGGCGAGGCAGCAGTGCCGTGGTGCTGAAGGACCACGCTCCCCATTGCCCGTGATATAGGAGCTTTCGCCTAAGTAATGCTCCCTAATGATCAGCCATCGTACATGTAAAACCAGCTATAGTATTTGTTGATAATCCTTGTGCGGTGGCCAGGTGATAAGTAGCTCCCATTTGCAAGCTACTTATCACCTTGAATTGCATCAGGACCAATACTTCTTAATGTATGGCTCTCCCACCTTGCAACACGATAACCCTCTACACTGCTGGACAGCATATTGCACTGAGCTCATCCAAGTCACAGAGACAGAGTACGTCGCGTATGTCGCTCAGATCGGCAGTGTGGGACCTGCTCAGGACTCCATTGTGATGTACAGGTAGATCACAATCTACTGAATCGGCACCTCTGCTCTCTCCCTCTACATATATACCCAGAAATGGGTGTTTCAGCCATCTAATTGCTATTAAAGTCAAGAAGAGACCTCGATAGCTTTTTCAAGTAGCTTTCGAAGTTCAGAATATAAGAAATGATCATCACACCTTATGCATGAAGTTACATGCCCACCCTGTACAGAACCGAGGGTCACTCACCAGCTTCTCTCCTCTATGGGCCTCTGGGTTTGCCTTCAGCAAGTTCTGTGGCCTCTCCATGGTTCCCCCTTTATATACACCAGTCCTGCAGAAGTATAGCCCCATTTCTGTGATGTTGCGAACACTTGTGTGTCGTTCGGAAAGCCGGAATCAGCGGAGGTGGCTGCAGAGAACTTCCCTGGAACTTCTGTTTCACTTTCCTTATGTAGACAGGTGGCGTAAGGTACTGGGAGATGCGTCTCCTGTCACAGAGCCGGCTCCTCCTTCTCGGTTTATGATATGCAATGATCTGATCTTGTCTGATAACGAGCACCTTCCTATGCTAAGAGATAACACAGCCTATGCAATTGACTCCTGGTGGAGATATGATGCAAGGGATTATGACAAAGACAGACTGAAGTTTAACAATCAACGTAAAACAAGAAATTAATTACTAAAAATTTTCAGAGGCTTTTTTCAGCAAAACTGTATATCTGCTTTAAAGGACCAGTATGGCGAGAAAAAAATTATGCAGTTAAAATCTGACAGAACCGACAGGTTTTGGGCCAGTTCATCGCCTCATGAGGGATTCTCAGGGATTTCTTTGTTTTCAACAGCATTTCCTGAACAGCAGTTGCAAAGTCTAACTGACAAAATAGTGTGCAAGTGAGTAGGGAGACGGGCTGGTATCTTACTATTTTGGCAGTTAAACTGCTGTTCAGGAAATGCTGTTAAAAACAAGGAAAACCCTGAGAATCCCAAATGAGGAGATGGACTAGCCCAAAACCTGTCGGTTCTGTCAGATTTTAACTGCCTACTTTGTTTCGTGGTCCTTTTATAATCCAGAGAATTTTCCTGTCCTTCTCCACCGGCCCACTCCAACATTTAGTCCTCCAGAAAATGTGAAATGGGATTGAGATGTGTCCAAAAATGTATAAAAGTGTTCAAAAACATGGGGGACCCCCAGCAAAAAAACTTTTGATTGGGCCCTCCAATGTTCACACCCCTTCCCTTGCCAACCCCTGGTGACCCTCACACCCTTGGACTCGGAGACCATCTTGCAAGGGTCATAAAACAAGTGAGGAAATTGTAGTCTTCACACCCATAACAAATGTAGCCTCAAAAACAGCTGACCCGAAGGATGGACCCCTTTATTAGAGGGAACGTAGTAGTAGTTGGGGCCCCCTTAAAGAGACACTGAAGCGAAAATTATGATGTAATGAATTGTACAAATAATTAGTAAAAACAAATTGACTCTTGGGTGCATGTGACTCCCTAAAACTTTATTTATCACATAAGCTTGCCATATTTGAGCAATTTTTCTTAATGTAAATAATTGGTTGTGTAGTACGGACAATTAATAGACCATTAGTAGCAAAGAAAATATTCTCATATTTTTATTTTCAGTTATATAGTGTTTTTTATAGCATTACATCATTCTCTAATATTTGCAGTTTACACGCTACTCAGCATTCTAAATGATTTTACAGAGCAGGCCAGTGAACTATTAACCCATCTTCTGGGGAGAAAAAGAAAATACAATGACTGACAGTTGAGATAACAAACTTCAGAAGACAGAGCTCTCTGCGACTTTGAAAGTAGCTCAATGGCTCTTTTGCATAGATAACAACTGGAGTTTCTTAATTCTTTATGTACTAGAAACAATATTAGATTTATGTCTCTGCTCCTAATGTTTTTATTTCTTTTTTTACTGTTTACCTCCCACATTCTCCCAAAAATACCCAAATAAAATTTTTAATAAAAAAAAAAAATGAACAACTAAGATCTCGATTCATAAAAGCAGTGCGATAGAAAAAATCTGGGAGGGAAAATACCGCATTCGGTATTTTAGACCTTTGTGTGCTAATTCATAAAGATTTTCACAGCTGCCTTTGAAGTTCGGTAAATTACCGCAGCCCATTGAGCGGTACAGCAGAAGTGCGGCGATACCTTTCTTTTGTTACAAGCTGTAATTACGGTTCCCTGCACAGATGACTCATATAGACTTCGGCTCCCTGCACAGATGACTCACACAGACTTCAGCTCCCTGCACAGACGACTCACAGAGACTTCGGCTCCCTGCACACATGACTCACAGAGACTTCGGCTCCCTGCACAGACTCACAGGCCTCAATTTACTAAGCTTTATTAAACACTTTATCAAACGTTTGATAATTTATCTCATGTGTAAAATCCAATTTTGACTTCACTAAGGTGTTATAGATTTATTGAACGTTTTATCGATAAAACATCAGATATATATAACACCTTAGTGAATTCAAAATTAGATTTTACCCATGAGGTAAATTATCAAACGTTTGATAAAGTGTTTGATAAAGCTTAGTGAATTGAGGCCATTGAGACTTTGGCTCCCTGCACAGACTTTTGGCTCCCTGCACTTTGCATTGTTAAGACCTCACCAGAGGTATCTGTAACTTGTTAGGACCTCACCAGAGGTGTTGGTAACTTGTTAAGACCTCACTAGAGGTAATTATCATCTGGCTTACTGCTTGTTGAAGGTTTTATGAATTGACATTTGATGACAATTTACTGACATGTGTTGGAGGTAACTACAGCCAAGTCGGCAATTTTCCTCACTGCTCGGTAATTTCAGTTTTTCATGCGGTAAAAGCCTTTATGAATTGACACTTTGCTAAGTGCTCAGGAAAGTCTGCTGTTTTCAGCATTACCACATGCGGTAATGCTTTATGAATTGAGGCCTAAGTGTCTGAACTTTTTTAATATGCATGTCAAGAGGGTATATTACTATTATTCTTTAAATTATAAGCTTGTAAATAGTGATGGAAGCAAAACTGGAAAAATGCAAATAAAATATTGGCGCCATACATTGTGATAGGACCATACAGTAATTTAAATGGTGTTATAACCGGGAAAAATGGGCAAATAAAATACATGGATTTTAATTATGGTAGCATGTATTATTTTACAGCTTTAATTTCCAAAAACTGAGAAACAATTATTTTTCTCCATGCTTTTCTTAATATTCCTGTTAAAATGCATTTACAAAAAAAATAATTCTTAGCAAAATGTACCACCCAAAGAAAGCCTAATTGGTGGCGGAAAAAAACAAGATATAGATCAATTCATTGTGATAAGTAGTGATAACGTTATTGGCGAATGAATGGGAGGTGAAAACTGCTCGGATGCATAAGGTGAAAAACTACTGAAGGCTGAAGTGGTTAAACTCAGTGGCTATTTACTTTGATTCCCCATTGAACAAATATTTCAAACAACCATTGTTATTTACACAGCAATATTTTATATTTTATTAGGTGGAATAATCTTAACTTGATATATACAGTTATACACAAATGTAATAATATAACATAATATAAGTAAACAAATAATATATGTGTTAAAATAACTGTACTATTTAGGAAACCTCTTGCTCCCTGATGAACAATTCATTTTTGGGGCTTTTTTTGTTTTATTACTCTTATACTAAAGCAGCAGTGACATGTTTTATTACTACAAGAATAATAAACCTAAAATAACAAAAGGATTCCGACAAATGAAGCATTTGCTAAAAAAAAAAAAGCTAGAATGCCATTTGAAATGATTGTTCATATATAAGTTACAGGATAAATAAAATAGCCATGGTTCCTTTTCAGTATATCTTCCTAGAAACATATGCTAAGGTGTCAAGTTCATGATGGATAATCTGAGTATATTCTTCGTTCCAGAACTTTAAGTGCTTCTGCCATAATAGAAAAATGGGTACAGACGTTGCTGCCGCTTTTTTTTTTAGATGTCCCTTGTTCCCTAAGCTGTCACATTCCTACAGTGACTTTGCTTATATAGCGAATTGCCAATCCAGAACAAGAACATAGTGAGAACAATCAGATATCCAGGCATCTGCTGGATGAGTATGACAGGCAGGAAGGTTGTAGCTTCTGTTAGGATAGGATTCCTATCTGTGCTCCAAAATCCTAATGTTCTCTGAAGTTATTATCTGACCAGGAAACACATCAGGAGTCATCCTATGGCCCAGAGATTAAAGCGGACCTCTGGAGTAAAAATAAAGCACACACTATCAGCAGAAATTATAACAGAGTAGCAGGAAAAATATTTAAAAACTGACCACTTGTGCCATACAATTTAGATTTTGTTGGTTAGCCACACCCACTTTCTGAAAAATTGCCATGGTAGCTTTATGCCTTTGCAAAGACTGCTAAGAGATTGAGTCAACTGTTGGTTGGAGGTGCTTCATAAATCAGCCCAGTAGGTGTGGCCTGAGAGGTACTCTGCTTTGAGTACGTGTTGTCTCATCGCTAGTGATTTCGGTGCAGGGAGAGCCAAGGTACACCTCTCCCCGCCCAAGGTATTCTCAGGAATATATGAAATTATTCCCCTACCGATCACCTAGTTTCACAGACACGTAATTCACACATGGGACAACGTGTATACAGGGAGTGCAGAATTATTAGGCAAATGAGTATTTTGACCACATCATCCTCTTTATGCATGTTGTCTTACTCCAAGCTGTATAGGCTCGAAAGCCTACTACCAATTAAGCATATTAGGGGATGTGCATCTCTGTAATGAGAAGGGGTGTGGTCTAATGACATCAACACCCTATATCAGGTGTGCATAATTATTAGGCAACTTCCTTTCCTTTGGCAAAATGAGTCAAAAGAAGGACTTAACAGGCTCAGAAAAGTCAAAAATAGTGAGATATCTTGCAGAGGGATGCAGCACTCTTAAAATAGCAAAGCTTCTGAAGCGTGATCATCAAACAATCGAGGGTTTCATTCAAAATAGTCAACAGGGTCGTGTGGAAAAACCAAGGCGCAAAATAACTGCCCCGAGAAAAGTCAAGCGTGCAGCTGCCAAGATGCCACTTGCCACCAGTTTGGCTATATTTCAGAGCTGCAACATCACTGGAGTGCCCAAAAGCACAAGGTGTGCAATACTCAGAGACATGGCCAAGGTAAGAAAGGCTGAAAGACGACCACCACTGAACAAGACACACAAGCTGAAACGTCAAGACTGGGCCAAGAAATATCTCAAGACTTTTCTAAGGTTTTATGGACTGATGAAATGAGAGTGAGTCTTGATGGGCCAGATGGATAGGCCCGTGGCTGGATTGGTAAAGGGCAGAGAGCTCCAGTCCGACTCAGACGCCAGCAAGGTGGAGGTGGAGTACTGGTTTGGGCTGGTATCATCAAAGATGAGCTTGTGGGGCCTTTTCGGGTTGAGGATGGAGTCAAGCTCAACTCCCAGTCCTACTGCCAGTTTCTGGAAGATACCTTCTTCAAGCAGTGGTACAGGAAGAAGTCTGCATCCTTCAAGAAATACATGATTTTCATGCAGGACAATGCTCCATCACACGCGTCCAAGTACTCCACAGCGTGGCTGGCAAGAAAGGGTATAAAAGAAGAAAAACTAATGACAATGGCCTCCTTGTTCACCTGATCTGAACCTCATTGAGAACCTGTGGTCCATCATAAAATGTGAGATTTACAAGAAGGGAAAACAGTACACCTCTCTGAACAGTGTCTGGGAGGCTGTGGTTGCTGCTGCACGCAATGTTGATGGTGAACAGATCAAAACACTGACAGAATCCATGGATGGCAGGCTTTTGAGTGTCCTTGCAAAGAAAGGTGGCTATATTGGTCACTGGTTTGTTTTTGTTTTGTTTTTTAATGTCAGAAATGTATATTTGTGAATGTTGAGATGTTATATTGGTTTCACTGGTAAAAAATAAATAATTTAAATGGGTATATATTTGTTTTTTGTTAAGTTGCCTAATAATTATGCACAGTAATAGTCACCTGCACACACAGATATCCCCCTAAAATAGCTAAAACTAAAAACAAACTAAAAACTACTTTCAAAAATATTCAATTTTGATATTAATGAGTTTTTTGGGGGGTTCATTGAGAACATGGTTGTTGTTCAATAATACAATTATTCCTCAAAAATACAACTTGCCTAATAATTCTGCACTCCCTGTATGGCTCATGCAGCTATAGCGGCACCTGTATCTGGCTTTGTGCAGCTGCCAGCGAGCGCCGAAATGACCTGCTTTACTCTGCTTTTACTTGGGCCACTGAGCCTTTCACAGGAAGAGAGAAGTATTGCTGTGCCAGCCACAATATATTGCTTTCCAGAATTGCCACAATGCTTCCCTGTTGCTTAATGCAGAAGTCAGCTATTGCTGCATTGGGTAAACATAAGAGGGGAACAGTCATAATAAGTGCCATTATGGCTTTTTTCAATTTGGAATTTACAGTAGAGGCCAACTTGTGTTGCAGTTGGTTCGATGGCCAACTGGTGAACCTGTACATCCAGACGTTAACATGGGTTACATAGATACATAGTGACATTGTTAGTTTTGTTGAAAAAAGTTATCCATCCATCAAGTTCAACCAGAAGTAAAAAACAAAACAAAACACAACACTATCCTGAACCTGCGCATATCCCAGATGATCCAGGGGAAGGCAGAAAACCTTAAAGGCCTGGGCCAACTATCCTTAAAAGGGAATAATTCCTTCCAACTCCAGATAGCAGTCAAACCTCTGCATCAACTCTCCCAGGAATTACATCGTTATTATAGCCGTGGATGCCTTTCAATGCAAGGAAAGCTTCTAAGCCATCTTTAAAGAGACTCCGTAACAAAAATTGCATCCTGTTTTTTATCATCCTACAAGTTCAAAAAGCTATTCTAATGTGTTCTGGCTTACTGCAGCACTTTATACTATCACTGTCTCTGTAATAAATCAATGTATCTTTCCCCTGTCAGACTTGTCGGCCTGTGTCTGGAAGGCGGCCAAGTTCTTCAGTGTTGTGGTTCTGCTATGAACTCCCCCTTCCAGGCCCCTCTATGCACACTGCCTGTGTGTTATTTAGGATTAGAGCAGCTTCTCTCTTCTCTCTTATCTTTTACAAGCTGGATAAATCATCCTCTGAGCTGGCTGGGCTTTCACATACTGAAGAATTACAGACAAGGGCAAAGCTGTTTGCAGGAAGAAACAAGCAGCCTGAAACTTCAGTGCATGAGAACAAGGGGAATGAAACACACAAATGATCTCTTGAGATTCAAAAGGAAGGCTGTATACAGCCTGCTTGTGTATGGATGTATTTTCTATGTGTGGACATACTGTACATCAACCTACTTCCTGTTTTGGTGGCCATTTTGTTTGTTTATAAACAAACTTTTTAAAACTGTTTTTAACCAGTTTTAATGCGGCGAGGAGCGGCGAAATTGTGTCAGAGGGTAATAGGAGATGTCCCCTAACGCACTGGTATGTTTACTTTTGTGCGATTTTATTAATACAGATTCTCTTTAAGCATCCAAGCTTACCTACTGAACCGTGCTGCAAAAGTGCCCCCATCATTTATGCCACCTGGGCTTCCCCTTCTGCTGCCTGGGGTGTCCATTCACCCACCACCATGCCCGGAGCTGGACTGATGTTACACCAGGGTCATTGAACCACAGAGAAATAGGTAAGCGGGCTGGTTAAGCAGTGTGAAGGAGAAGCCCTCTGATTAACTGTCACTCAGCCAACCACAGGACAGCATTCCTACACACCGCCAATCCAGCTCTATGCTACCTTGGCCCTAGTGTCAAGCATGGTGGTGAGTGAGGAGGCGGGGAGAGAGGTGCGATGGGAATGGGATGGTCAAAATGTCTTGCAGTGTGGCTTGGCAAGTGAACGTCAAACGAATGATAAAGCTTTTCTTGGCAAACTAGCAAATCCCTATACATATACGGATTTATGAAGTGAATCTGCCAACACTATTTATTATTACTACTATTACTGCATACCTTATAAATTGGTTAAGTAATCACATTCTTCATGAGTATTTCTACACATGAGCAACTCTGCTAATTATGTTTTCTGACATGAGCAAGAGTTTTGATCATTAATTTCCCTGGGTCTATATTCAATTCACTTTTCTCCTAAGTTTTCTCCTGAGAGACATTTTCACACTGTATCAACAAAATAGCTTTGAAGCCCCAGCAAAAAAAAAGAAAATACTTAAAAATAACTTCTTTTTTTTTAACCTACTTTTTTAATTGCTATACATTAATTTTTATAGAAGATGAAAAATGATCTCCTGAGAGAAAAGTGAGGAGAAAAGTTAATTGCACAAGGGCCCTCTAACTAACCTCTTTATATGTTCAGAACAAGTTTATGCACTTTAACCACTTCAGCCTGAGTCTAATCGAATCTGATTAGAGAGATCTGTCGGCTGCCGTTACAACCCAGGCTGATTTCCAATCGATTTCAGCATGAATTCTCTCGGGAATCGGCCAAGCCCGCCGCATCGCCGCTTTGTATGTGTGTAAGTTATGTATACAGTACATTGCAGGACAAGCGCCAGAGGATTTGTCGCGTTCATTGCTCGCACCCGATTGAGCAAGTCGGCCCAACAGCTTGCAACATGTCTGACCGATTAATGTGACTCATTTTGGCCCGAAATTGGTTGCATCATTAATCAGGCATGCTCCTAGCAGCACTGATTTTCATCCAATTCTGATTATAATAATTGAATCTGACAGTCGATTGGCTGCTAAGTCGCCTGAAGTATGGCCACCTAACAGTACAGGAAAATAGAAAGGGACTTCAGAGATTTTCTTACTAGTCCTAATATTATATATCATGTCACTTCAGATGTGCTTTAAATGAGTTGTTTTTTGTTCCTATAGGCAGGGACGGATCTAGGGGGGTGCAGGCGGGTCTCTTGCCCCAGGCGCAGTTTGTTGAATTCTTAAAAAGGCGGCAAAATGAATGGTAGTTTAGTCGCCAAAACCTGACCTTTAGGCGCAAAAACCTGACCTTGCCCCAGGCGCAACTTGGTCTAGATCCATCCCTGCCTATAGGCTCTTGAGATATAGTTCCAGCCCTATATATTACACTTAAAATTTTATATACAGCAAAAGAGAAGACCCTTTGCCAGCTCCATGTTTCTGTGTGTCTCTCTGCTGTTGGTCTCGGCTTGATCTAAAATCTCTCCGTATTTCTCTCTTTCTGAGCAAAACATTTTTCAAAGTAAGAACAAGAATTCCCACAGAAGTAAAATGACTGCACAAATTAGCACTGGTATCATTAATAAAGAGTCAGTTATCAATGCACAGTAGTATGGGGCTAATTTGTGCAGTAGTTTTACTGCTGTGGGAATTATTGTTCGTTCTTTGCATGTGGTCCGGTGTTAGTCATGGAGAGAATCCAAAGACATAACAACAAAACTTGTTTAGGTGATACTTTTAACCATTTCTGCCGCCGGACTGCTCTGCTGCGGTGCCATGCTTCGGCGCGCTCCTGCGCACGATCGCGCCCCCGTGGTGTCCCCCGGTAGCCCTTGGATCAGTGAACGGGAACATGGTTCCCGATCACCGATCCGTGTCCCCAGCAGAAAAACCGAAGCACTCTTACTAGAGGCTTCAGTCTTTCTGCACGTAAAAATGTCCGCATCCCCCTTGTGCTTCCGCTTAGCGAGAAGCACAAGGAAGTAAAAAAAAAACATCAAGGTGGCCATTTTGTGGCCAAATAGTAAAACTACATCTACATATTTTTTACATTACAATTTACATATATAATAACATTAAAAATTAACTGTTTATTTCCCACACCAAAATATTACCCAAATAAATGTTTTAATGGGAAAAAAAAATTACAATAAAAAAAAAAAAGACATAAATAGTTACCTAAGAGTCTGAACGTTTTAAATATGCATTTGAAGGTTGTATACTATGAACATTTTTTAAATTATAAGCTTGTTAATAGTGATGGACGCAAAACGGAAAAAAAAGAACCTTTATTTACAAATAAAATAAATGGTGTCATAACCGAGACAAACGGGCAAATAAAATACATAGGTTTTAATTATGGTAGCGTGGATTATTTTAAAGCTATAATGGCCGAGAAATGAATTTTTTCCATTTTTTCTTATTAATCCTGTTAAAATGCATTTATAAAAAAATAATTCTTAGAAAAATGTACCACCCAAAGAAAGCCTAATTAGTGGTGGAAAAAACAAGATATAGATCAATAAATTGTGATAAGTAGTGATAAAGTTATTAGCGAATGAATATGAGGTGAAAATTGCTGTGATGCAGAAGGTGAAAAATCCCCACGGGCTGAAATAGTTAAAGCAGCAGGGACAGCCATACTATCTCAGGAAGAACACACACATATATAATTACATAACTACTTGTTCTACTTACATAACATATGTATTGTACTGTCCACATTTTGATTTCAGTGAATTTTATATTGTAAATGAAGACAATTATGTTTCTGGCATTTCCATCTTGATTCCCTCTGACTGAAGTCAATCCTGATGTAATTTCCTCCCTTACCTTTTTTTTCACCTAGAAACTGCACTGTCATCTCTGGCTTGCTTTGTAAACACATAGGAGCACAGCATAGATTGTATTTCAGCAGAACTGAACTGCCCAATCCGTGAGGAGCAAGAATGTGGGAGGGGTGTGGACAAGCTTCCTTCTCCTCTGCAACGTACCAAATAGAGACAATCTCTAAAATGTATTGTATTACAGCAGAAACATTTCTGATTAGATTGGAATGCTTGCAATGCAGGGTCAGGGTGTAGGCTGCATAATAGACACAGAGCAGTGGGGAAATGGAATTTGATTTTATGGTTGACAATCTTGCTTTAATGACTAACTGTACACGATTTTTTTGCAAGCTTTTGGAACTTTACAGGTATGGTGCTGACCCAGTTCTGTATAATGCCTGAAGAAGAAACTTAAGGTTCTGAAAGTTTGCAAAGGAATCTTGTACAGTTAGCCATGAAAGGTATCACCTAAACAACTTTTGTTGTCTTCAGATTATTCATTCTTTGAATCTTTTTTTGCACATCAATGAATTAATTGACCCAAATTCCCTAAAACTACCCCCCCCCCCCCCCCCCATTGTTGGTTAGGCTACCTTTTGTGGTACTGGGATGGTGTTTATGCACACATGTTTTTGTTAAAATGTATTTCTCTCTTTCTAGCAGAAGACATTTGCTTTCATGGTGCAGTGATGTCTCTCCTCCATCATACAAGTGGCATCAGAGGTGACAGCTTCTTCTGGGAGTCCTCACAACTCTAGTTTTCCTCTCCAGAAAGGCGAGACAGGTGAGAAGATGACAGCCAACAGCTGGTTAAGCAAACATCCCCTGCTGCACGTCACCAGCACTGCGCTCGTATTTAGAAAACATCTCCTATCTCTCGCACATCACACCTTTATAGAACAGCAGCGATAAGAAAGAAACACATGCATGCATGCATTCAAAACATCGCTGACTTGTACAGCGCATACTGCATTATTTATATTGTTGTAAACAGAGTTCGTTGGATTGAAGGATGAATAAGACATCATGATTTGTCTTTAAAAAAAGTTGTCAGCTAGAAATGGTTTGAAATCCCTCAAACCCATTTCTTTCGCGTTAACTGTCAGACTCATGTGATTGGAAAGAGTCGGAGAAATATCCAAAGGCGTTGATTGCTTTGCTGAGAAATCCAAGCATAATAAGATCACCTTTGCAGGGAAATGCAAATTTTGTTGAAGAAAATATAGTTCAGTTAAAGTGATTCCAACACATACCCAAATTCCCGCCCTAAACCCTATTCTCATCCGCAGCAGACTGAAATAGAATGATCATTTTTAATGACATTGAATTACAAAAAGACTTTTTGTGCAGTTTTTGTCTGTTGATATTATATAATGAATTGAAATTTCCCTTTAAATATTGTCTCGGATGGCGGTCTGATGTGAATGCAGGTGGTTCTCTTGCCCTGTAACCATAAACTGCTAAGAGGAATAGCATCATTGTCTACTACATGAACATCACACAAATATATCCAGTTTAGTTTGTAAGTACCACCTTTCTATTTTCTTGAATGGACAGCTTTCTGTCAGTTTAGCTGGTCCACAGAAGCTACCTGATAGCAATGATTTTTATCTGCTGAAGTCAGAGATAAAACAATTATCTCTTTGCAGCCTGGAAAGCTCAGAGAACACATTGATAATGCTCCCAGGAGAAAATGAAAGTAAACCTATTAACCCTGCTCCCTGCCAGACACTTATTTTACACATTTGTTCTCATAATTTATAATAATGTGGCTAATCTGTTGCTGCAGAGGGGGAATTGTTCCACTTTAATAAGGTAAGGGTTTGTGTGTGTGTGTGTGCGTGCGTGTGTGCGCGCGCATGCGTGCGTGCGTGCGTGTGTGTGTAGGACATCATTTCTGGCAAGATCAGTATTGTTTATCTAAGATAGCGAATGAAGGACCATGCAGCTGAATGCCGTGCTAGCACCGATCCCACACACATCTAATCTAAATGTATGCTGGCAAAAGGGTGAGTAATTGTACAGTAGCTCTATTCCCAGAATGCTTCTCCCTTACGTTTCCCTGTGATTATCCATCACTGCGGAGCATACATGACTGGGAGAATTATGATTGGCCACCAGTGACCTTCTGCCTCATACATTGGCAGCTGAGCCCTTACATGACCAATGATGCGTTTCGTTTGACTGCTTGACCTCAATAGCTTATCAATAAGTCATATTTAGACACCGGGCCGTTAACCTCAAACCCCTTAGGAGTGTGGAGCTTACTCAGCCTTAGCATGATTAGTAGCCACATATTTATGACTTGGAACAGTACTGCGGGACGGTCACCTGGAACATGTCCTGAGCAGCGTCTGTAAGAGAACGTGTTCATTGTATCGATTACGACTTATGCTGGGATGACCTGGCTTTATCATGCTAGAGTAACCTCCCTGAAGGTGCTCGGCGTGGATAATCGAATCTATAAAAACCACAAAGGCTGATGATAGGTTTGATGTGGTGCCTAATACTTTAATAAAATGGAAACATGAGACTTAAATGGTAGTTCGATTTGCCTTTACAACGGTCAGATTTTGCAGTGTTTTTAGTTTCTTGGGATGCAGTCGGCAGAAGCAGGCAAAAATCATATCATTCCCATTGGCAGCACCTTCAGGGCTGGATTTGAACATTTAACTGCCCAAGGCCCACTGTCACCAACCCTGTCCCCAACTGCTCCGTCCAATGCACCACCCGGCTTGTTTGCTCCCCCTGTCCTGGTTGTTCCCCGGGTCCTGTGCTCTCGTCTTGTGCTTCCCCATTCTGTGTACTTCCCTGGTCCTGTGCTTCCCCCATTTCTGTGCTGTGCTAGGGGGATGCTCAGCTGCTCGCCCCTGTGTAAGCAGGGCGGCCACAGACTGGCTTTGTGACTGCAGTGCTTTACATGTTTGCCAGTTTAAACCTTTTGGCATTATGATTCTTTCCAGATTTTAGGGTATAAAAGCGGTGCAATTTTTTGCATGCTTTCAGATCCTATAACCTGGGGAAAAAATCATGCTGTTTGGGATATCAGCAGCAGCCCCAGCAATCACTCACCTCCCTGGGATCCAGTGCTGCAGTTTTCCCTCCGTCCTCCGGGTGACGCTGTAACCCTATAGTGAGAGTGCCGGATGTCATCATGACAGACGGCGATCTCATCACGGGGAAGCAGAGCTTTGGATGAGAGGAAGAATATTGGTGGCCGATGTCGGGATCCCCCGGGAGGTGAGTTAAATTGTCCGCTGCGCGCTATACTCTGCAGTAACCTCCCGGCTGCTACCACAAGTTCAGCTCAGGGATACCGCTCCTATCATTTATTTTCCACCCCAAGCTAATGTCGTGATTACCGCTCAGGAGGTTAACTGCCTTAGTGATCCAGCCCACTGCCCACCCTTACTTCCTGGTGGCCTAGGCCATGTCCTTCGTGGCCACCATGAGTACCTTACAGTACTGCTGATATAACGTACACAATTCTGAAGGAATCTGGCTGGATCGTGTTGATTCAGAATTTGCTTTGGGAAAATGCAAAATTGTGACATTATTGTAATTTTCTAATTTTCAAATTTTTTTCTGTAATTTATTGCTAATTTTCACTATGACGTCCCATGATGGGGGGTTTGGTCAATTGACCATCAGAGGAAAAAAAATACAAAAAGAAGGACAGGAGCCGACTATACATACATTCAGCACTTGGATATATAGTAAAGAAAGTAAACTTGGTACTTCCAAACCAAGGTTACCAAAACCAACCACGTTCTGTGTGTGTGGGGAAAGCCCTTCCCGTACTTGGGTTGTGAAGGAGATTTCTCTCTAGGTGGTTGCTCTCTGGATGAGAGGCACCCAAGGTCATATAGAAGTAAATGTGAACGGCACAATAACAATATATAAAAAGGTGTCTTACCTAAATAAGATGTCTTGAATTTTTGCTGAAAAAAGACTAATTTATTGCACAATTCAGACAACGCATTTCGTGAGTAAGATTCTCACTTCCTTAGGTCAATACTGTGCCAAAAGCTCTATAGCATGGAACTCAGGGTGCCCAGTAATATACCCTCTTGTCATATATATTAAAAAGCTCAGACCCTAAGGTAATGTATTCTTATTTGAAAACTGTCTTTTTTTCTTTTAACCGGTGTTTATGTTTGGTAGTTAAGAAGGAGAGGGTAAAGGAAGTGTTTAATCTTTTTTTTCTATACAATTTACTTTCTACATGTTTTCACTTCACCAATCGCCACCATGTAATTCCTGCCATGAGCGGGTGGCGGATGGCCACAGCAACGCTGGACCCGTATACGCGTCCAGATAGACTAGCGCGGCTCCTATCTGGACAGCCATCCAGATAGGATTAAATAGGATTAAGTGGTTAAAACATTTATGTGAAAATTTATTTTTTTCATGTATCATTTTTTCATTGTGCCTCATAGACTTCAATGCATTTGTGCAAACAGTGTGCAAAATAACACAAAATTACGTGAAATCAAGATAACGAACGAAATCGTAATTACAGTGAGAATCATAATAGCAAAAATGAGAGGGATTGGAGGGATTTAAAGCATTTATGTGAAATGTGTTTTCTCATTTGCAAAAAAAATGTCTTATGCCTCATAGACTTTAATGCATTTGTGCTGAAATTATTATTAATATTTAGTATTTATATAGCGACAACATCTTCTGCAGCGCTGTACAGAGTATATATTGACTTGTCACTTAACTGTCCCTCGGAGGGGCTCACAATCTAATTCCTTCCATAGCCAAATGTCTATGTATGTATAATGTAGTGCATGTATCGTAGTCTAGGGCCAATTTTAGGGGGAAGCCAATTAACTTATCTGTATGGTTTGATTTTGGGATGTGGGTTGAGTGCCCGGAGGAAACCCATGCTGACACGGGGAGAACATGCAAACTCTTAGCAAATGTTGCCCTGGCTGGGAGATTTGAACTGGGAATCCAGCGCTGCAAGGCGAGAGCGCTAACCACTACTCCACTGTGCTGCCCGGTAGTGCAGTGGTTAGCGATCTTGCCTTGCAGCACTGGGTTCCCAGTCGAAACTATGTGAAAGGACACAAAATCAAAATCACCTGCAAAATGTTAATTATGTTCAGAATGCTAATAGCGAACATTAGCAGTATTGGAAGGATGGGGTGACTGTGCTCAAAATCAAGGTGCGCAGTCTGTGGCATAACTACAATTCATGGGGCCCCCAGTAAAACTGTGATGGGGCCCAAAAATGTTCACACCCCTTCCCTTAATTCCCCTTCACTGCCTTGGGGTTCATCTCACAGGGGTCATAAAACAAGAGTGGCCATCATGATCTTCACTCCCATAATAAGTGTAGCCACAAAACCACCTGATCTGAAGTATAGTCCCCTGTAGCGGAGGAAGGAAAGATTAGTTTATTGGGCCTCCCCCCCCCCCCAGCTCTGGGCAGTGGGGGGCCAACATTTTGCATTTGTCTGAAATTTCACATCAAAATTCGCAATTATGCATCGTAATCATAATGCAAAATTTCAGAGAAAATTGTAATTAATGTCATATGTAATAGTAATATTTCATAATTTCGCATAATTTTTGTGCAATTTCGTGAAATGTTGTGCCGTCTTTGGCGGTTAATAGCAAAGCCCCCATTGATGCTATTGCTACCAAAATTGCTACATAGGTTAAAGAGAATCTGTATTGTTAAAATCGCACAAAAGTAAACATACCAGTGCTTTATGGGACATCTCCTATTACCCTCTGACATAATTTTGCCGCTCCTCGCCGCATTAAAAGTGGTTAAAAACAGTTTGAAAAAGTTTGTTTATAAACAAACAAAATGGCCACCAAAACAGGAAGTTGTTTGATGTACAGTATGTCCACACATAGAAAATACATTCATACACAAGCAGGCTGTATACACCCTTCCTTTTGAATCTCAAGAGATCATTTGTGTGTTTCTTTCCCCCTGCAGCTATCTTCCACTGAAGTGTCAGGCTATTTCTTCCTGCAGAGTGCAGACAGCTCTGCCTGTATGTAATTCCTCAGTATGTGAAAGCCCAGCCAGCTCAGAGGAGGATTTATCCAGCTTGTAAAAGATAAGAGAGAAGAGAGAAGCTGCCCTAATCTAAATAATACACAGACAGTGTGCAGAGAGGGGCCTGGAGGGGGGAGATGCATCACAGAACCACAACACTGAAGAACTTGGCAGCCTTCCAGACACAGGCTGACAAGTCTGACAAGAGAGAGATAAGTTGATTTATTACAGAGATGGTGATAGTAGAACGTGCTGCAGTAAGCCAGAGCACATTAGAATAGCTTTTGGAACTTGTAGGATGATAAAAAACAGGATGCAATTTTTGTTACGGAGTCTCTTTAAGGAGAATAGTGGGTATAAGGGGAAAATTTATTTTTTCAAAAAGACCTTGTAGTTTTTGAGAAAATCGGTTTTAAAAATGCAAAGAAAAATGTTTTTTAAACTGTAATTTTTCAGTTTTAAAAACGATTTTTCTTTGCATTTTTAAAATCGATTTTCTAAAAAACGACAAGATCTTTTAGAAAGACTTTTCCCCACTATTCCCCTTAACATATATAGCAATTTTGGTGTCAATAGCATGTATTGCTATTGCTATTCACTGCTAAAGTCGGCATGAAATGACGCAAAAATTATGAAAAATTTTACGCAAAATTACGAAGGACTATGTGAAAATTTACAAACCGTAATTATGTATAGGCGTATTTATGCAAAATTTAGCATAACCGTAATGAGCTGATTCTGATCATCGCTAGCTCTGGGCCCCCCTGCGGTTGCAGGGTCTGCTCCCCTCTACTTACGCCCCTATGTGCAATTTGAAATAACATTCCAGTATTCCTGTGTTGCGCTGAGTTGAATGGATTCCTTATTCCTCAGCAAAAGCCAAGTTCCACTTTAAAACAAAGGCAGTTGAAATAACAATGAGACGGTGTGATGCGGCCAGACGCACTCCTGCGAATCCAATTTGATTTTAAGAGGACAAAAAGATCAGTGGGAAAAACACATGTTTACATCCAAAGTAAACAAGAATTAAAACCACTGTAATTGGAGGCTATTTGTATTCCACATTTTAGTAAACGGCGGCGGCGTCTTACGCGCTCTCCGAACAAACCACGTCGGCCTGAATAATGACACTAAAATAAATTGGCCGGTGTGATTAAAGCAAGACGGAGAGGCGAGCAGAATAAACGAGGCAGGCCGAGCCATGTGAGTAATTATCAGCGCGACTGGAGGGTGATGCAGAGGACGAGCCATCGATTGGCGCCGTTATCAAGTGGGTGAAACATAAAAACAATTTGTTCTAAATGGCTATCATTTACAGGTGTTTAATTGCCGACTGCCTCTGAAGGGGAGTTATTAGGAGTCTGAGAAAAAAAAGGCAGAAATGGAGTCAAATGAGGAGACATCTGCATGCAGAGAGTTGGAGGACAACTTGGGCAGAATGGTGGTATATGGGCAGAATGGTGGTGTATGGGCAGCATGGTGGCGTAGTGGGCAGAACGGTGGTGTATGGGCAGAATGGTGGCGTAGTGGGCAGCATGGTGGCGTAGTGGGCAGAATGGTGGCGTAGTGGGCAGAATGGGGGTGTATGGGCAGCATGGTGGCGTAGTGGGCAGAATGGGGGTGTATGTGCAGCATGGTGGCGTAGTGGGCAGAATGGTGGTGTATGGGCAGCATGGTGGCGTAGTGGGCAGAATGGTGGTGTATGGGCAGCATGGTGGTGTATGGGCAGCATGGTGGTGTATGGGCAGCATGGTGGTGTATGGGCAGCATGGTGGCGTAGTGGGCAGAATGGTGGTGTGTGGGCAGCATGGTGGCGTAGTGGGCAGAATGGTGGTGTATGGGCAGCATGGTGGCATAGTGGGCAGAATGGTGGTGTATGGGCAGCATGATGGCGTAGTGGGCAGGATGGTGGTGTATGGGCAGCATGGTGGCATAGTGGGCAGAATGGTAATGTATGGGCAGCATGGTGGCGTAGTGGGCAGAATGGTAATGTATGGGCAGCATGGTGGCATAGTGGGCAGAATGGTGGTGTGTGGGCAGCATGATGGCGTAGTGGGCAGAATGGTGGTGTATGGGCAGCATGATGGCGTAGTGGGCAGAATGGTGGTGTATGGGCAGCATGGTGATGTATGGGCAGCATGGTGGCGTAGTGGGCAGAATGGTGGTATATGGGCAGCATGGTGGCGTAGTGGGCAGAATGGTGGTGTAGTGGCTAGAACTCTTGCCTTGCAGCAATGGGTCCCCAGTTCAAATCCCAGCCAAGGCACTATCTGCACAGTGTTTGTATGTTCTTCCCTTGTCTGTGTGGGTTTCCTCTGGGCACTCCCGTTTCCTCACACATCCCAAAAACATACAGATACGTTAATTGGCTTCCCCCTAAGTTGGCCCTACAATACAATACATACACTACATGATACATACATAGACATATGACTATGAGTTACATATGTGGAAAAGGCAGCTGCGGTGACCAGCGCTACCACCGCAGCTGCCTCCAGTGCTCATACCAGCAGAGTTTCCGGGCCTCTGGCTTCTAGCACGCCGAGGACGGAACTGTCAGTTGCACAGAGTTTGTATGTTCTCCCCTTGTCTGTGTGGGTTTCCTCTGGGCACTCCAGTTTCCTCACACACCCCAAAAACATACAGATACGTTAATTGGCTTCACCCTAAGTTGGCCCTACAATACAATGCATACACTACATGATACATACATAGACATATGACTATGTGTTACATATGTGGAAAAGGCAGCTGCGGTGACCAGCGCTACCACCGCAGCTGCCTCCAGCGCTCATACCAGCAGAGTTTCTGGGCCTCTGGTGTCTAGCACGCCGAGGACGGAACTGTCAGTTGCACATAGGGTTGCCCTGTCCCGCGCGTGTGCGTAGACAGGACCTTTATGCGGGGAGGAGGCGCGTCAGCTGACCGGCTGGTCGGCTGACGTCAGAGGGGATGCTCGTCGCTCCCCATTGGTTGATCACTGGGGGCGTGCCTGGAGGGTCTCCCTCTGCTTCATAAGCTTCCGTATGTCACTTGCATCTTGTCTGCTGTTGCGAATACTTCGTGTTAGCGCTCAGACCCTTAGATAGTTCCGGTGTGCTTTGATCCGGGAGGAAACCGGGGAATTCACACAAGATAGGAATTGTTGATTATCTTTAGCATTGTCTTACTGCATTATTTGTATATGACTCTGGCTTGCTCTGACTACTCTCTTGCTAAGTGATTCTGTACCTCTGCACATCTGATCTCGTTGCCTACTCTGCCTGATTTATCTTCCTGACTCTGCCCTCCGATTTTGTACTGCATCTGTCTGTCTGTTGCCGAACCCGATCTGTCTGACTACTCTACTCTCACCAGAGGGCCCTTGTCTCTGGTGAGAGGCCTTCACTACATCGCCCACCAGCTCCTCTGGTGAGGCACAGTACTATCAGTATTACTGTTGCACCAATCACCATCAGTATTACTATTGCATCTAACACCATCAGTATTTGTTGTCACATCAGTTTCTGATATACCAGCTGTCTGGGGTGGTTCTCGCCCTCCAGACTGCCACTGTTCCAGTGCCGTCCCCTTCAGTTGTAGAACCCAGAATGCCTATGCCGGCAAAATTTGAGGTCATACATCGAATTTTAGAAACCGCTGTTTGTCATACTTTGAGATGAGACCTATTTCTTCAGGGACAGAAAGTCAGAGAATCACCCTCATTGAAACACTGTTAACAGGGGATTCACAGACATGGGCTTACAGTCTCCCTATGGGTCATGAAGCTTTGACATCAGTTCAGGAATTTTTCAAATCAATGGCTATCATATACGATGACCCAGATATTGCAATCACTGCTGAAAGGAAACTTAAAACTCTCAGGCAAGGGCAGAACACCGCTGAGACCAATGCGGCAGAATTTAGAGGTTGGGCCGGGTCAGCTAGGTGGGGACAATACGCCTTGTTAGACTGTTTTTTATCCGGGTTATCTGATCCCATTACAGATGTAATGTTAAGCCATCCTGAACCTAAAACTGTAGATGATGCGATCTCACTTGCTGTAAGAATAGATCGCCGTATCCGTTATCAGAGACAAGTATGTGGTAAACACTCTGTGAAGTCAAGTCCTGTCACCTCTCCCATTCCGTCTCCGGCTCAGGATGAACCGATGCAAATCGGACATTCTAAATTGTCAGAGGTCGAGAAAAATCGGAGACGGTCAGAGGGACTCTGTCTATATTGTGCAGAGAAAGGCCATATAGTACAGAACTGTCCTAAGAAGGCGGAAAACTCTACCGCCTAGGTGTAGCTAGAGGTACTACCCTTGGCGAGCCAGTGTTACCTCTACTGAATCGAGTCCAGCCTACTCAGGCATTTGTAGACTCGGGTTCAGCTGCCAATTTTATTGATTACGATTTTGTTAAGAAATTGGGGATTCCTCTGATTCCCCTAGACAGACAGAATGTTCTCACTGCAGTGGACGATTCTCCTCTGCAAGGGAGCCGTCCTCTGTCTCAGACCCCGAATCTGGTATGTCATGTGGGGGTCTTGCATAGAGAACAAATACAATTTTTTGTACATAAAATGGCCACTTCTACTGTGATTCTTGGGATGCCGTGGCTGCAAAAGCATGCTCCTCAGATAGATTGGAGTACCGGCCAGTTGCTTAGTTGGTCCTCCTTCTGTCATCAGCATTGTATGGAGAAAATCGCTATTTGCACCACCAAAATTCAAGTAGAAGGCTTACCTGCACAATATGCAGAATTTGTCTTTTGTCCTAAATATGCGGACAAACTTCCTCCACACAGGAGTTTTGACTGCCCCATTGAGTTACGGTCTGGTTGTATGCGCCCTACAGAGCGCCTGTACAACCTGTCTGCTCCTGAAAAACTCGCTATGCAGAATTATATTAAGGAAAACCTTGGTAAAGGGTTTATCCATCACTCTAAGTCTTCGGCTGGAGCAGGATTCTTCTGTGTTCAGAAAAAAGACGGTGGGCTTCGGCCTTGCATAGATTATCGAGAATTGAATAAAATTACCATAAAAAATCGTTATCCTCTCCCGTTAATTGATGACTTGATCTCTCAGGTTACTGATGCAGGTGTCTGCTCTAAACTTGATTTAAGAGGGGCATATAACCTGATATGCATAAGAGAGGGTGACGAATGGAAGACGGCGTTCAACACACCTGACGGGCACTACGAGTACCTGGTTATGCCCTTCGGGCTGTGTAACGCTCCAGCCGTGTTCCAAGAATTCATCAATGAGATTTTCCGAGAGGTCCTGGGACGATTTGTATTGGTGTATCTGGACGATATATTGATTTTTTCGCCAAATCTAGCTAAACACGTGGAGCATGTGAGGTTTGTTCTGGAAAAGCTAAAGCTTTTTAAAGTGTCGGAGGTTCCTTTCTTGGGGTATATCATTTCGACCTCAGGACTTTCCATGGACCCCAAGAAAGTTACCGCTGTGTTGGAGTGGCCACAGCCCATGGGGCTGAAGTCACTCCAAAGATTTCTTGGCTTCACCAACTATTACAGAAAGTTCATCAAGGAATTTTCTTTTTTAGTGTCACCTCTTACTAACCTCACTAAGAAAGGAGCTGACACTTATAATTGGTCACCAGAAGCACACTCTGCTTTTACTTTTCTGAAAAGTTTGTTTTGCTCCGCCCCTATTTTACGTCATGTTGATGTCACCTGTCCTTTCATTGTCGAGGTGGATGCATCAGAAATCGGGGTCGGGGCTGTACTGTCCCAACACTCAGGGTTCCAGGGCAGATTGCATCCGTGTGATTTCTTTTCGCGTAAGTTCTCTCCCGCAGAGAGAAATTATGATGTCAGAAATCGAGAGCTGTTAGCCATTAAACTCGCGTTTGAGGAATGGCGTCATTGGCTCGAGGGGGCAGAACATACGATTACAGTCTATACTGATCATAAAAACTTGGAATATATTGAAGGGGCTAAGAGGCTTAGTCCTCGACAGGCCCGCCGGTCTTTATTCTTCTCAAGATTTAGGTTCATCATCACGTATAAGCCCGGAAGGTAAAATGTTAAAGCAGATGCTCTGTCTAGATGTTTTGAGCCCGAGTCCGTGCCACCACCCACTCCCGAGAACATTTTGCCCAAAAAGATTGTAGTGGCAGCCACTGAGACCTGGGAAGATTGGTCACATACTTTGGGGTCATATCAACAGGATGTTCCTGAAGGAAAACCTGATGGAGTGCTATTTGGGCCACTTCAATTCCGGTTGCAGATTCTACACTTGTTTCATGCACATAAAAATGTAGGGCAAACAGGGGTCGCTAGAACATAGGATTTACTTTCTAGGTGTGTGTGGTGGCCATCACTGGTCCTTGATTGCAGGGAGTTTGTCAGAAACTGTTCAGTCTGTGCTAGGAATAAGTCATCCAGACAGGCCCCCGTGGGTACCCTTCAGCCTTTGCCAGTGCCCGAGGAACCATGGACCCATTTGTCCATGGATTTTGTGGGTGAACTCCCCAGGTCATATGGGTGGTAGTCAACAGGTTCAGTAAGATGGCACATTTTATTCCCTTGGACGGACTCCCCTCTGCCAAGGAACTGGCGGATCTATTCATCCAACACATTTTCCGTTTGCATGGTATACCAGAAAATGTGGTGTCTGACAGGGGAGTCCAGTTTGTGTCCAAATTTTGGAAAGCCTTCTGTCATCATCTTGGAATGAACCTGTCATTTTCCTCCGGCTACCACCCACAGACGAATGGGCAAACTGAGAGGGTGAATCAGTCATTAGAACAGTTCCTTAAATGTTATGTGGCTGATGCGCAGTTAGAATGGGCAAAATTTCTGCCTTTTGCAGAATTTGCGCACAACAACCTGAAAAGTTCCTCTTCAGGTTTTTCTCCCTTTCAGGTGGTCACGGGGAGATCACCTAAGTTCTCCCCATTACCAGTGGTGTCTTCTCCTTTTCCTGCCTTGGAAGAGTGGCAGGGAGCTTTTAAGGAGATTTGGATCATGGTTAAAAGAAACCTGGAAAAAGCCTTTCAGACTCAAAAGAAACAGGCTGATAAAAAGCGGTCTGTGGAATGGGACTTTGTACCTGGGGATATGGTGTGGCTTTCAACACGACATATGGCGTTGAAACAGCCATCAGCAAAATTGGGTCCCAGATTTATAGGCCCATACCCAGTGTCCAAAAAGATCAATAAAGTCACCTATGTTATTTCACTACCACCTAGTATGAGAGGTGTTAAATCGTTCCATGTGTCATTGTTGAAACCAGCTGTGCATGTGGATTCCCCCCCCCCCCCCCCCCGAAATAGTTGATGGGGAGCCTGAGTATGAGGTTGAGAAAATGTTGGACTCTCGGCGGGTGCGGAACTCGGTGCAGTACCTGGTTCATTGGAAGGGGTATGGGCCTGAGGAGAAATCTTGGGTACCATTTCATCGTATGCATGCCGATAAACTTAGGGAAGAGTTTCATGAGTTGCATCCTGAAAAGCCATGTAAGACGTGTCCGGAGTCCACGCCTCAAGAGGGGGGTACTGTAACATATGTGGAAAAGGCAGCTGCGGTGAACAGCGCTACCACCGTAGCTGCCTCCAGCGCTCATACCAGCATACTTTCCGGGCCTCTGGGGTCTAGCACGCCGAGGACGAAACTGTCAGTTGCACATAGGGTTGCCCTGTCGCGCGCGTGTGCGTAGACAGGACCTTTATGCGGGGAGGAGGCGCGTCAGCCGGGATGCGCGTCGCTCCCCATTGGTTGATCACTGGGGGCGTGCCTGGAGGGTCTCCCTCTGCTTCATAAGCCTTCGTATGTCACTTGCATCTTGTCTGCTGTTGCGAATACTTCGTGTTAGCGCTCAGACCCTTAGATAGTTCCGGTGTGCTTTGCTCCGGGAGGAAACTGGGGAATTCACACAAGATAGGAATTGTTGATTATCTTTAGCATTGTCTTACTACATTATTTGTATATGACTCTGGCTTGCTCTGACTACTCTCTTGCTAAGTGATTCTGTACCTCTGCACATCTGATCTCGTTGCCTACTCTGCCTGATTTATCTTCCTGACTCTGCCCTCTGATTTTGTACTGCATCTGTCTGTCTGTTGCCGAACCCGATCTGTCTGACTACTCTACTCTCACCAGAGGGCCCTTGTCTCTGGTGAGAGGCCTTCACTACATTGACCACCAGCTCCTCTGGTGAGGCACAGTACTATCAGTATTACTGTTGCAACAATCACCATCAGTATTACTATTGCATCTAACACCATCAGTATTTGTTGTCACATGTTTTTGATATACCAGCATTATAGGTGATTCTGCAGATCACCATATAATCAGGTATATTTCTGCATTATAGGTGATACTGCAGATCACCTAATAATCAGAATTCTGACGATTGCTGACACAAATCGTTACACTATGGTAGAGATTAGATTGTGAGCCCCTCTGAGGGACAGTTAAGTGACAAGACAATATACGCTGTACAGCGCTGTGGAAGATGTTGGCGCTATATAAATGCTAAAATAATAATTACTTGAAAACAATCAAGCACATGTGTGAAACTTCAGAATGTTCTGTTGAAGAGATCTAATCAATGTTCTGTTGAAAATAACTAATCAAAATCGGTCAACTCTTGCGCCAACTGCTGACAACAGTTTTTTTGGCCCAAGCTGAGATGGGGGTTGGGTTCATAGGGGGTACCATCCACACCTGTGGATACCCACTGGGTACTTGTTAAGTGAACCTTAAGTGAAAATAAACTTAAGAGACAATGAATTGCATGTGTAGTACGGCTGATAAATTGAACATCAGGAGTATAAAAACAGTTTTTAGTTTTATAGCTTTATTTTAAAGATTACATCAGGCTGTCGCAGTTGCAGTTTAGGATCCACACCTTTTAAGCTGAAATAGAAGCAGAATTAATGAACCTTTAAACTTTCCTGCAGTAAAATATCCAGCTGTCTCTCATGGTTTCTCAGCTGCTTTAACTTCTATTATCTTTTCAGAAAACTGGACTAAATTTGACAAACTGCTGACAAGCTTTTTTGCATAGATAACAATTCAAGTTTTTTTTTAACTTTTGCTTTACAGTAAAACAGAAAGGACATAAAGCGCATAATTTCATAGTACGGGTAGTACTATGGCTTGATTCACTAAGTCAAATAGCATGCCTTATCAAAGTTAACACACCTTATCAGAGTAGCATAGCGAGCACTACAAACCCCACAGGGGCTCAGGGCAGGACAAGTGGAGCTCTCGTCATTGCCAATTAGCAGGCATAAGTTCATAGCGCTCTCTATGCTACTCTGATAAGGCGTGTTAACTTTGATAAGGTGTGTTATCTCTGATAAAGCATGCTATTTGTCTTAGTGAATCGAGCTCTACGTGTGGCGATGTTTATCTCACTGTGTCACGTCACTTCACATACGCTTTAAAGGGACCCTGAGCAGTAGATAAAAATTAAATCGGTACTTACCTGGGGCTTCCTCCAGCCCACTGTAAGCCGTGAGGTCCCCCGACGTCCTCCTGTCTCCACTCCCGGTCCTGCTGGTGACTTCACTTCCTGAACGGTGATGCTCCGCGCCATCATGCTACTCGTCATCACCCCGGGCAGCGTGACAATCCTGTGCATATACGGTTCAGAGTTAGAAAACCGCTTATGGGCAGGACTGTCACGCCAGCCGCCGTGATGAAGCATAGCGGGTGGTGTGATGCCGCGGAGCGACACCGTTCAGGAAGTGTTGGGCCGACACTCGGCCTGGGTGTCGCCAGTAATGAAGTTGCCACTTGCCAGTGGGACTGGGAGAGGAGCCAGGAGGACACCGGGGGATCTTACGGCCTACAGTGGGCTGGAGGAAGCCCCAGGTAAGTACCGATTTTATTTTTATCTACTGCTCGGGGTCCCTTTAAAGAGGAACTGTACTGAAAATAAAGTAATTAATAAAACTGCTTATTGCATATTGTAAAATCTTTCCTCTCCCTGATTTACATGCTGAAATGCACCACAGGTGGCAACATCTGTAATGGCAGGTGCACCTCTGCAGAATGTTTGTTTACTTATAGTTCTGAAGCCAGTATAAAAAATACCTGGTCTTCCAGAATGTTCTAAGGGGAGCAAAATTCTGCATAGCTAAAGGCCTAGGCTAAACATCACAGGGAGGTTGGGTTATATACCAATATACAGCAATATATACTGTAGAATGATATAGGAAGTGTTTCTTGTGCTGAAACCAGGATAATTCATGTAAAGTGGATATCCTGAAAAATGTACTGCATTCTGCTATGTGTCACTACAGGGCCTCTTTTAATATCCCCAGCTGGCCTTCATCCTGTAGCTTTACACTTAATGGAAGGTATCAGTATGAGGATGCTATACTAATATCAGTTGGGCATAAAGGAAGTTTGATGTTCTTCCATTACACTTTTATTGAGGAGGAGGCCTCTGTTGTACCATTTATAGTTATATTGTCCTACTGTGGCTAGTCCATCACTACGGCTGCATTCTTATAAGGGACCGTGTAATGAGAAAGGACCTTATAGAGGAAAAGTGCAGTATTTTCTGTAGCAGTAAAGGATACTCTTGTCTTGTCTATGGGGAGCATATAAAGAAGTACAAGACTGTATGCAAGCTAATGAGGATGTAGAATGTATGTATGGATGTAATATAACTATGAATTCATAGATCACATGTATGTAATAGAAATCATCTGTGTGTGGTCATATTGTCAGAATTAAAACAATCACGACAGCAGTTAAGTGTTAAAATGACCATTACTGGTTAGGGGCTCTGCCTCTGACCCAGGAGACCAGGTTTTCGAATCTCGGTTCTTTCTGTCCAGTAAGCACCTAATCAGTAAGGAGTCCTTGGGCAAGACTCCCTAACACTGTTTCTGCCTATAGAGTGCACCCTAGTGGCTGCAGCTCAGGCGCTTTGAGTCTGCCAGGATAAAAGCGTGATATAAATGATCTGTGTCTTGTCTTTCTTAATGGAATTCGTATAAAAATTCCATAAAGTACAGTGTGCTAAGCCTAGCTCTGTGATGCCTCCTCCTACAGTCATCACTCCAGGCACCTGCCTGGTTTGCCTATGCCTAAAAACGCCCCTGTATTTTATACAGTACAAGTGTGCACACTGGCCTATATGCTGCAGTAAGGGTGTTATATATCTTGTGTGTGTGTGAGTTTGCGCACGCTTCAGTGTTATGTGCTTTTGTACTACTCTACTCTATTGTACATTCTAGTTATTTTTCCACTGTGTGGGATATTGCCGTTTAGCCATTATCCCATAATGGTGCGCAGATAAAGCATTCCATAATACTTGCCACTGAGCATTCTTTGTGCAATCTTCATATAGACCTCATCTGCTTAAAGTGAACCAGAGATGGTTCACTAGCGCTTATTTATACTTACCCGAGGATTCCGCCAGCCCCATGACCGCGCTGACTCTCTCGCCATCCTCCTCGGCCCCTCCGTTAAGCCGATATGACTCCCGGTAATCCGGGCAGTCACGACCTTCTGCGCATACGCGGTTCACCATGCGTGCACCCCTCCTCGCACTCCCGTCCCATGGAGCATTCTGTTCCTGTGCTGGCGCAGAACACTCCAGGGGACGGGAGCGCAGCGGGGGCACACGCAGCTGAGCCACGCATGTGCAGAAGACCTTGACTGCCAGCGACTGTCGGGATTACCGGCAGTCATAGCGCCAGAAGGGAGAGGACGAGGGCGAGGGACTCATCGCTGCTCATGGGGCTGGAGGAAGCCCCGGATAAGTATAAATTAGGCCTAGTGTACCATTTCTGGTACACTTTAAATATGCCATTGTATGTGTCGTATAATAAAGAAGTGCTTTATACTGTACATGCTGAGACAAGCCAGTACATTTGTTAGTATTCCAGCACTCATGTGTAAAACTAATTTTGTATATACATCAGTCCAGTGTTCTAGATCCTAAATACAGATATTAGTCTGTGTCATCTGTAATTCTTTCTGCTTACACTCAGCCCTGCAGCCCTGTTACAGCCATGCCTGCTGCTGGGCTCTGATCACCTGCATGTGCTGCCCTATGGAGAGGGGAGGGGAAGAGGAGGAAAAGCGGAAGAGTCTTGCTGTGCAGAGGAACAAAACAATCAGCAGCCATATTGATCTGCTCCATCCAGTTACTGCTTGCCTACAATATTTTGGGCGCAGGGGATGTAGAATGCCTATAAGGTCATCAGACTGTCAAAACTGTGATGAACAATTGATTTGGCTGGCAAAATTTTTGTTTGGGGGCTTAGATCTGTCTTTAAATAATCTGGAAGCAGTTATACTTCAAGCCTTCAGAGGTTTAAAACCTGGTACAGACAGGGGATTCTTGTCAGCTGCAACAATCATTTATAATAGTTTTCGGTCAGCAGACTGCTACCAGCCAATGACTGTCGTGCAAGCTCGGTTCAGTTAAATAGCATGCACAGTACTATAGAGAGGGAAGGGGGGGGGGGGGGGGGGGGAGAAAAGCAGGAGGGTATAAGGGACAGAGCTATTGGCTGAAAAACTCTGCAATGTCTGCTTTATCAGTAATGTTCTTACTGCCCAGGAGTCACAGGATTGTTAATTTAAGTTGCTAAAGGGAACTACGGCTATAGCGATTCGGTTAACGAGGAACTTCAAAACACAAATGAACTTCATCCCAATCTTACCTGAAGATATACCTGAAGGCAGGTGTGGCTCCAGGACATTTTTTAGGGGGTGCTATGCAGGTGCTAGATCTCTTCTAGGGGTAGCTGCAAACTTGTGCGCTGCCGGGAAAACAGGGCGTGGCCAAACACAGGGGGCATGGCCAAAAAGGGTGTGTCTATGCACTGGAAAGTTTACTTGTATAGGTAGTATAGTTCCCCATTATAAGTCGTATAGCTGCCCCAGTATAGGTAGTAGAGCTGCCCCAGTATAGGTAGAAGAGCTGCCCCAGTATAGGTAGTAGAGCTGCCCCAGTATAGGTACTAGAGCTGCCCCAATATGGGTAGTAGAGATGCCGCAGTATGGGTAGTAGAGCTGCTCCCTTATAGGTAGTAGAGATGTCCCATTATGGGTAGTAGTGATGCCCCAGTATGGGTAGTAGAGCTGCCCCAGTATGGGTAGTAGAGCTGCCCAAGTATGGGTAGTAGAGCTGCCCCTGTATGGGTAGTAGAGCTGCCCCAGTATGGATAGTAGAGCTGCCCCAGTATGGGTAGTAGAGCTGCCCCAGTATGGGTAGTAGAGCTGCCCCAATATGGTTAGTAGAGATGCCCCAGAATGCGTGGTAGAGCTGCCCCAGTATAGGTAGTAGATCTTCCCCAGTGCAGGTAGTAGAGCTTCCCCAGTATAGGGAGTATAGCTGCCCCAGTATACTGTAGGTAGTAGAGCTGCCCCAGTATAGGGAGTATAGCTGCCCCAGTATGGGTAGTAGAGCTGCCCCCAGTATGGGTAGTAGATCTGCTCCAGTATAGGTAGTAGATCTGCCCAGTGTAGGTAGTTGAGCTGCCCCAGTGTAGGGAGTATAGCTGCCCCAGTATAGGTAGTAGAGCTGTCCCAGTATAGTTACTAGATCTGCCCCAGTGTAGGTAGTAGATCTTCCCCAGTATAGGGAGTATAGCTGCCCCAGTATACTGTAGGTAGTAGAGCTGCCCCAGTATAGGGAGTATAGCTGCCCCAGTATAGGGAGTAGAGCTGCCCCAGTATGGGTTGTAGAGCTGCCCCAGTATAGGTAGTAGAGCTGCCCCAGTATAGGTAGTAGAGCTGCCCCAGTATAGGTAGTAGAGCTTCCCCAGTATAGGTAGTAGAGCTTCCCCAGTACAGGGAGTATAGCTGCCCCAGTATAGGTAGTAGAGCTGCCCCAGTATAGGTAGTAGAGCTGCTCCAGTATAGGTAGTAGAGCTTCCCCAGTATAGGGAGTAGAGCTGCCCCAGGCTAGGTAGTAGTGCTTCCCCAGTATAGGTAGTAGAGCTGCCCCAGTATAGGTAGTAGAGCTTCCCCAGTATATGGAGTATAGCTGCCCCAGTATAGGTAGTAGAGCTGCCCCAGTGTAGGTAGTAGAGCTGCCCCAAGCTCCCTCCTCTGTGCCCGTGGCCACCGCTCGTGTATCCATTGTGAGGTGTATCCTTCTGAGCTGCCCCAGTGTAGGCAGTAGAGCTGCCCAAAGCTCCCCCCTCTGTGCCCGTGGCTGCCGCTCATGTATCCTTCTGAGCTGGCTCTCGCTACCTTTATGACTGTTCCCGCAGCTGCCGCCTCCTCTCCTGTGTCACAGGTGCTCCCCACCTCCACTCCCTCTGTAGTTAGATAGCTACAAGAAAATGGCCACTGATGGTCGCATTTGTGGACATCGGTGGCCATTTTCTTGTAGCAGTGCTTTAATTACAGAGCGCGGTGGCGAGCTGCGACACTGGGTGCTTGGACTATTTTTTGGTGGTGCTTCTGCACCCCAAAGCACCCCCCTTGTGCAACCCATGCCTGAAGGATTTGTTGCAACTGGGTCATACCTCCTACAACCTCAGATCAAAAGGATCCAATATCTTGACAACCCTCAGAGGCCAACTAAAAATCTTTGGAGCCGGAGCTTACTGTTATACTGCCCAAACTCTGGAATGCCTTGCCAAACTTAACTAAGACAGCTCCAACCCTAAAGACGTTTGAAGAGAAACCGTAACCAAGAGTTGAATTTCCAATCAGTAGCTGATACCCCCTTTCCCATGAGAAATCTTTTCCTTTTCACTAACGGATCATCAGGGCATTCTGCATGGCTGATATTGTGGTGAAACCCCTCCCACAGTGTGATGTCAGGACCATGGTTCTAAAATCATCAAGTATACCAGCACTCCGTATTCATAATAAAGCACGCTCTTTTATTGTTTCGGGGGCCTTGCAGGGTCCCCCTTCATCAAGGGGTGTGGTTACAATTAGACACAGTGAACAACATTTATATACTCTAATAATCCTACAACAACCCACCCCCAACAGTGATCAGTGAATTATGTCATCTCCTATGTCACCACTGTAATTATACACATGTATTAATCAATATCTCGCAATCAAGCGCATCTTTCACTATACCAGTTCTATTAGTGCGCCCAGCGCTACTATGGTTCTGACATCACACTGTGGGAGCCGTGTTGCATTATGGGAAATAACAGCTGTTTACAGCTGTTTCCAACCACCAAAAAAGCAAGTAGCATCTCCTTCCGCTGACATCAGCTGCCAGCAGTAAAATTATCACCATGTGATCAATGCAAGAATGTAAATCAGAGAGAGGAAAGATTTTACAATGGGCAAACACTGACTAAATCATTTATATATATTTATTGTAAAAATGAAGCACTTATTTTCGCTGGAGTTCTTCTTCAAAGTGAACCAGAGACGAAGCACCCTCATGTATTTTACCCTATATATCAGTGGGAAAAATACATGAGGGTGTAAAAACTTTTAAATCCCTGATTTACATTCTGACATTTACTACATGGTGACATTTTTACTGTGGGCAGATGATGTAGCTGCAGCATGTTTTTTTGGCAGTCGGAAGGAACTGTAAACAGCTATTTCCCACAATGCAGCAAGGTTCACAGACAGGAAACTGCCAAGAGTACGTACTCAGAATTTCTTTGTGGGAGGGTTTTCACCACAATATCAGCCATACAGCGCCCCCTGATGGTCTGTTTGTGAAAAGGAATAGATTTCTCATGTAAAAGGGGGTATCAGCTACTGATTGGGATAAGGTTCAATTCTTGGTTTGAGTTTCTCTTTAACAGGCTCCCCTCGCGCTCGAACTCTCCTCTTCTTAAGATACCATAAACTTCTCATCAATAGTCAGCAGCCTGCAGTTTTCACAAGATTATACTGTGAGGATGCCAGAGGCAGGCTCTGGTGGAGGAGGCATAGGAAGCCAGTCTTGCCAAGATGAAACAGGTAACAGAGTTGATTGCAGATATATCCAGTGTGTCAAAACATTTTTTGACAGTGCATGGAGGCAACATGTCATCTTTCCAATTCCAGGGTATAAAGCGGGTCATACATCACCCTAGGGGAGGTGATATTTACAGAAGGCTGCTCAATAGAGAGGCTTTCAGGATCTGGGAACTGGGGACGCGTATTCCAAATGGTCTCAATACTCGTTGGGACCTTATGTATGATATAAAATACAAGAATACAAAACAATAATAATAATAAAAAAGTAATTATAACATTTAATAATAGAAACAAAATAATGTACCTTATCTAGTCTTGCCTCTCATCTGTTTATCAAGTGTTAGGAGAGTTCCTCTGAGAGAGTATGGAGTGAATGTTTATTTTTTCAACAGTTTCAAGTTTACATAATTAAGAAGAGTTTTAAAATTTTGTAATGTTTGTGAGCGTTTTGTAATTTTGCATACGCTTTCTACCATGTTTTATCCATATGTATTTGATGATTTGTGTCAATTTTATTTATGTGTGTATTACATGTGTTCTACCTCTTTAAGACAGGTGACACCCACAAGGTGGGGTCTTTTACCTATATAATTGTCATCGAATAGCTATGACTATGGAGCCATGTGTTAGCACCGATACGCGTGAGCTGTATTTGTGCTGAATGTCCATCTTGCTTGAATAAAAATCAGACTTTTATCCAGAGCTGGTGTAGCGGGATTCCTTCTCTCTAGAGATGGCCCGAACGGTTTGCACGCGAACAATGTGGATTCACGTTTGCGTTGATACTACATCATTGGGCTAAACTTTGACCCTGTACATCACAGTCAGCAGACACATGGCAGCCAATCAGGCTGCACTCCCTCCTGGAGCCCCCCTTATAAAAGGCAGGAGCGTCAGCCATTTTCTCACTCTGTTTGCTGCTGCTATTAGTGAGAGAAGGGAGAGAGGTTGCTGGAAAGATAGGGAAAGCATTAGTTAGGTCTTGTTAGCTTGCTCCTTGCTGATATTTGTTGCTGAAAAGCACCACAAAACAGCTCTTTTGAGAGCTTATGTTCTTGTGATGTGTTTTTTGTGTGTGGCCCACTGACACTGCATATACAGCCCTGTCTGTCGCAGCTGGCACTTGCTAATTGGTATACTGTGCCAGGCCCAACACATTCAGTGCATACCTTTTCACTGCACCTGCACATTGTATTATACCATCACCAGTCACTGCATACCTTTCACTGCACCTGTGTGACTGCACATTGTATTATACACCAGCAGTCACTGTATACCTTTCACTGCATCTGTATGACTGCACATTGTATTATACCACCAGCAGTCACTGCATACCTTTCACTACACCTGTGTGACTGCACATTGTATTATACCAGCAGTCAGTGCATACCTTTCACTGCACCTGTGTGACTGCACATTGTATTATACCACCAGCAGTCACTGCATACCTTTCGCTGCATCTGTGTGATTGCACATTGTATTATACCAACAGTCAGTGCATTCTTTTTACTGCACCTGTGTGACTGCACATTGTATTATACCACCAGCCGTCACTGCATACCTTTCACTGCACCTGTGTGACTGCACATTGTATTATACTAGCAGTCAGTGCATACCTTTCACTGCATCTGTGTGACTGCACATTGTATTATAGCAGCAGTCAGTGCATACCTTTTCACTGCACCTGTGTGACTGCACATTGTATTATAGCAGCAGTCAGTGCATACCTTTTCACTCTACCTGTGTGACTGCACATTGTATTATACCACCAGCAGTCACTGCATACCTTTTCACTGTACCTGTGTGACTGCACATTGTATTATACCACCAGCAGTTACTGCATACCTTTCACTGCATCTGTGTGATTGCACATTGTATTATATCAGCAGTCAGTGCATACCTTTTCACTGCACCTGTGTGACGACACATTGTATTATACCACCAGCAGTCATTGCATACCTTTTCACTGCACCTGTGTGACTGCACATTGTATTATACCACCAGCAGTCACTGCATACCTTTCACTGCATCTGTGTGATTGCACATTGTATTATACCAGCAGGCACTGCATACGTTTCACTGCACCTGTGTGACTACACATTGTATTATACCACCAGCAGTCACTGCATACTTTTCGCTGCATCTGTGTGATTGCACATTGTATTATACCAACAGTCAGTGCATGCTTTTTCACTGCACCTGTGTGACTGCACATTGTATTATACCACCAGCCGTCACTGCATACCTTTCACTGCACCTGTGTGACTGCACATTGTATTATACCACCAGCAGTCACTGCATATCTTTCACTGCATCTGTGTGACTGCACATTGTATTATACCAGCAGTCAGTGCATACCTTTCACTGCATCTGTGTGACTGCACATTGTATTATAGCAGCAGTCAGTGCATACCTTTTCACTGCACCTGTGTGACTGCACATTGTATTATAGCAGCAGTCAGTGCATACCTTTCACTGCATCTGTGTGACTGCACACAGTTTTATATATCAGTCAGTGCATACCTTTTCACTCTACCTGTGTGACTGCACATTGTATTATACCACCAGCAGTCACTGCATACCTTTTCACTGTACCTGTGTGACTGCACATTGTATTATACCACCAGCAGTTACTGCATACCTTTCACTGCATCTGTGTGATTGCACATTGTATTATACCAGCAGTCAGTGCATACCTTTTCACTGCTGCTGTGTGGCGACACATTGTATTATACCACCAGCAGTCACTGCATACCTTTCACTGCATCTGTGTGATTACAAATTGTATTATACCAGAAGTCAGTGCATACATTTCACTGCATCTGTGTGACTGCACATTGTATTATACCAGCAGTCACTGCATACCTTTCACTGCATCTGTGTGACTGCACATTGTATTATAGCAGCAGTTAGTGCATACCTTTCACTGCACCTGTGTGACTGCACATTGTATTATACCTGGCAGTCAGAGCATACCTTTCACTTGAATGGATGGCAGACTTGCCCTCCATAACAGATTATCATTATAGGAGGGCAAATCAATCAACATGTTGCTTCCGTCATGTGACAGGCATGCATCGTCAACCACAAGGGGATTGGCTGCTAGGTGTGGGGCTACATAGAGGAGTGAGTAGGACCTGTCACACCACTGGAAGCTCCGCTGCTGCTGCTCTGCATTTGCTGGCAGGAGTGTCGAAGTAGGTGGTTTTGGCGCATGGCGCTCAGTGGTAAGCATCAAAACTAGGCACACCATAGCAGTAATGGTATACTGCACGGGGTGCATAAAGGCAATTCAGGGTTCCGGCAATTGCCTGACCCCAAATTACTTCTCTCTCCGAGTTGCTACGACTTGAATAGGGAATAGTATTTAAACTGTACCTGAGACGGGGGTGATATAAAAAAATGTATACATACCTGGGGCTTCCTCCTGGCCCATTCGGCCTGATTGCTCCCACATCGCCATCCTCCGCTGCCTGCAGCCTCTGCAACTGGCCCCAGTAAGTCATCCAGTCGGGGCAAGTCAGCGCAGGCATTGTCAGGCTGTGCGTGCTCCCTTGTCTCACTCCCAGCAACAGGCCGGAGGAAGCCCTAGGTATGTATACATTTTTTATATCACCCCCATCTCAAGTTTACTTTAACGCCGTTGAGGATTTGAGCGGCAGCAGGGTGAGCCGTCATTCGGCTTACTCTGTGCCCAGCTCACCAGTTGCGTACTAATACCAGGGTCAGGGCTGGTTCTATCTACAATGGGGCCCCAGGGCAAAAGTAACTTGGGGACCCCCTAGCACAGCCCCACCCCCCATAGCAGGGTGCCAGGGCCAGATCAAGACTTTTTGCTGCCTTAGGAAACTTGTGAGGATGGGCTATCCCCCCTCTCCTCCCGATTTGTAATAACTCAGTATGGTAGGTAGCCAAGTATAGGGGCCCCCTGTATAGGGTAGCCAGGTATAGTTGCCCCATTGTAGGTAGTCAGTATAGTTGCCCCAGTATAGGTAGCTTGTTTAGTTGACCCCAGTATAGGTAGCCAATATTGTAACCCTCAGTATAGGTAGTAGCTAGTATAGTTGCCCCCTGTATAGGTAGCTGCCCAAGTATAGGTAGTATATTTACCCTCAGTATAGGTAGTATAGTTGCCTCAGTATAGGTAGCTAGTATACGTGCCCTAGTATAGGTAGCTAGTATAGTTGCCCCAGTATAGATAGTATAGTTGCCCTAGTATAGGTAGTATAGTTGCCCCAGTATAGGAAGCTTACTGTGCAGGCGCAGTACAAGAAAACTTTGTACTGTGCCTGCGCAGTAAGCTCCCGAGCGGGAGCACGCATTATTCGTCTTATTGCCCGGTGCCGGTCGGCAGGGAACGGCGGATCAGAGGAGGATGATGCAGGACATGACAGCTACAGGGGGCTGATAGAAGCCCCAGGTAAGTGTCAGATTTTATTTCTAAACTCCCCCCAGAGAACCCCTTTAAGTTGGTTCCTTTGTTATTGCATGTTGGTCTTCTGAGCACAGTGGTTCACCCAGCTGTTTACAGGATAATGTTTCTATCTTGGAGCACCACCACTTTTTCTCTTCCTGCAGCAGCCCATTAATGTGCCACCCTAATTATTATAAAGTATTTATACTATGCTGATGTCCTCCATAGCATGTTACAGAGTACATAGTCATGTCACTGACTGTCCTCAGAGGAGCTGACAATCTAATCCTACCATATTCATAGTGTAATGTCCTACCATATTAATATTATGTATTTATATAGCACTGACATCTTCTGCAGCACATTACAGAGTACATAGTCATGTCACTGTCTGTCCTCAGAGGAGCTCACAATCTAATCCTACCATATTCATAGTGTAATGTCCTACCATAGTAATATTATGTATTTATATAGCACTGACATCTTCTGCAGCACATTACAGAGTACATAGTCATGTCACTGTCTGTCCTCAGAGGATCTCACAATCTAATCCTACCATATTCATAGTGTAATGTCCTACCATATTGATATTATGTATTTATATAGCACTGACATCTTCTGCAGCACATTATAGAGTACATAGTCATGTCACTGTCTGTCCTCAGAGGAGCTCACAATCTAATCCTACCATATTCATAGTGTAATGTCCTACCATATTAACATTATGTATTTATATAGCACTGACATCTTCTGCAGCACATTACAGAATACATAGTCATGTCACTGACTGTCCTCAGAGGAGCTCACAATCTAATCCTACCATATTTATAATGTAATGTCCTACCATATTATTATTATTATGTATTTATATAGCACTGACATCTTCTGCAGCACATTACAGAGTACATAGTCATGTCACTGACTGTCCTCAGAGGAGCTCACAATCTAATCCTACCATATTCATAGTGTAATGTCCTACCATATTATTATTATGTATTTATATAGCACTGACATCTTCTGCAGCACATTACAGAGTACATAGTCATGTCACTGACTGTCCTCAGAGGAGCTGACAATCTAATCCTACCATATTCATAGTGTAATGTCCTACCATATTAATATTATGTATTTATATAGCACTGACATCTTCTGCAGCACATTACAGAGTACATAGTCATGTCACTGTCTGTCCTCAGAGGAGCTCACAATCTAATCCTACCATATTCATAGTGTAATGTCCTACCATAGTAATATTATGTATTTATATAGCACTGACATCTTCTGCAGCACATTACAGAGTACATAGTCATGTCACTGTCTGTCCTCAGAGGATCTCACAATCTAATCCTACCATATTCATAGTGTAATGTCCTACCATATTGATATTATGTATTTATATAGCACTGACATCTTCTGCAGCACATTATAGAGTACATAGTCATGTCACTGTCTGTCCTCAGAGGAGCTCACAATCTAATCCTACCATATTCATAGTGTAATGTCCTACCATATTAATATTATGTATTTATATAGCACTGACATCTTCTGCAGCACATTACAGAATACATAGTCATGTCACTGACTGTCCTCAGAGGAGCTCACAATCTAATCCTACCATATTTATAATGTAATGTCCTACCATATTATTATTATTATGTATTTATATAGCACTGACATCTTCTGCAGCACATTACAGAGTACATAGTCATGTCACTGACTGTCCTCAGAGGAGCTCACAATCTAATCCTACCATATTCATAGTGTAATGTCCTACCATATTATTATTATGTATTTATATAGCACTGACATCTTCTGCAGCACATTACAGAGTACATAGTCATGTCACTGACTGTCCTCAGAGGAGCTCACAATCTAATCCTGTACTCTGTACAAACCTATATTGTCCAAAATACCTACATTGCATTGCCTAGGCACGCAAAAATGGTCTTTGTCCCCGGGTGCTGAAAACCCTAGCTACGCCTCCCCCCCCCCCCCCCCCCCATGACGGCGGGGGTCACAGGGGCTATAGTAACGCCCCAGGTCCTACCGTTGCTCCAAGTTTCTGTGGAGCTGAAATCTCAAGTCCATGAGATTTCCCCTGGAGGATAAGCAGTTGAGCAGTGCAGGTGTGAAGAGTGCAGCTGTTTACTGGTTTACTAAAACGACAAGGAAAGGAACTAAAGCAAAAAAATGCTGTTCTCTTGAATTGCATTTTTTTGCTAAAAATCCACATCACCCACTCGTTGTATTTAATCTTCATGCTACCACTAGATGGCAATCTTGTACTTCTTATGCTTTTACTGTGATGACCTCCCCTGCTAGGAAGTTACTGTCACTTCCATCTCATGCTAGCAGAACGTGAGACTCTGGGCACTGTTTAAGGCCAGGTAAACCGTGAGACAGGTTCACCCTGACTGAGCGCGTGATTGCGCTAAGCAGGGGATGTAGATAAAGACGACATGCCCCCGAAAGCAGCTCGAACCATGGAAATTACAGGAAATCGTTACGTGTGTGAAACGCATGAGTAACTCGGTGCATACTGGGCAGAATGGCTCCTGGAATCCCCCTAGCCTGATTACAGCAGCCAGTTATGCACAGGGCAGCTCGCATGTCCTCAGGAAGCACGCCGTGCATGCTGAGGAGATTTTAGCAGGAGCTTTTTTTTTTACAAAGTCTTCCAGGGTAATTAAGGAAATGAGCACCGTGCACACATGGGGGCAGCTGCGAAAACGTGTCAGGATTTACCGACTTATGCTTTAGGCACAGCAAACAACTCATTTGGAAATAAGACCCTCCGCCCCACTTTTCTTTGCAAATGGAATGCAAAATCTATTTATTCATACAAAAAATGTGTTTACCTTGAGGTAGATCTTACGTCCAGTCTCTACATCCTGGCTTTTCTTATCTGCAAATGTTAATATAAAGTAAGATTCCTAAAGAAGAAGGGCTTGGGCAGATGGGGGCTGCAAGCCTAGGCAAGGCCCCCATGATAGGGCTTGGCAAATTTTGAAGGGAAGGGGTTCATTCTCTAAAGGGACTCCGAGCAGTAAATAAAATCAAAATCTGAACTTACCTGTTGCTTTCTCCAGCCCACTGTAGGTCGAGAGGTCCCTCGGCGTCCTTCTGGCTCTTCTCCCAAGCCAAAAGGACGCAGAGGGACCTCCCGATCTATGGTGGGCTGGAGAAAGCCCCAGGTAAGTTCAGATTTTGATTTTATTTACTGGTCAGAGTCCCTTTAAAGGATACCCAAGATAAAAATAAAGAGTGTTCTTATACTTACCTGGGGCTTCATCAGTGTCCCGTAGACTTGTGGGTTCCTCGCTGTCCTCCTGGTCCTTTTCCTTGATCCACTCTGTGGCCCAGTAAAGTGCACAACTTGGCTACGTTGCGTACTGTTTGCGATGTGCCTCCTAGATCACACTTCTGTGGTCAGGAGCGTTCTGCGCATGCGTGGTTACGAATCTCAACTACTTCACCCCAAAGGGGTTTTTACCCTAACAGACCAGAGCAATTTTCACCTGTCAGTGCTCCTTTTATTTGCCACTAACTTTATTACTACATATCGAAACAAAATGATCTATACCTGTTTTTTTTGCCACCAATTAGGCTTTCTGTGGTACTGGTTAGTACATTTTGCTAAGAATTATTTTATTCTAAATGTATTTTAGTGGTAAATAAAAAAAATGGAAAAAATTCATTATTTCTCAGTTTTTCGCCATTATAGCTTTAAAATAAAACATTCTTCTGTGCATAAAACCCATACATTTTATTTGCCCATATGTCCCGCTTATTAAACCATTTAATCTATGTCCCGATCTCAACGTATGGTGACAATATATTATTTAGAAATATAGGTGTAATTTTTCTGTTTTTTTTTTTTCGGGACAGTCCATGATTATATGCCCCCTATATAGTAAATAGTAACATATATAGTAAAATAATAGTAATATACCCTCATAAAATACAGATTAAAAAATCCCTTAGTCCCTAAGGCAACTATGTATGTATATTTTTTTTTGAGGGGGGTCTTTGGAAGTGGAAGAGATTAGTTTAATTAATTTGTAATTATAAGTGTGTGTGTGTGTGTGTGTGTGTGTGTGTGTGTGTGTGTGTGTGTGTGTGTGTGTGTGTGTGTAATATTACTTTTTTGGTCACTAGATGGCACTGCAAACACTCCTGTTTTACAGGAAGTGTTCACTTTTTTTTCTTTTTCCACATTTTACTAGCTTCTAACTTCTTCTTGTTTTATAAATGGACATGGCCCTTGATCGGGGTCATGTCCATTCATTGCAGGCATTTTGATTGAGCTCGTTCTCCCAGCGGAAAACAGCGGCAAGGGAGGTGCGCAGACGTGGACAGTGGCGGCGGGAGCGAGCAACACATTAAGATGTCCTGGAGCCATTAGCAAGCTCCAAAAGGATGTTATAATGCAATGACATGTTGTTAAGTGGTTAATGTACTGAGCATGCACAGGATGCCCGTGACCCCAGGACCGTAATCAAGGAGGTGCACCGCCAGGCCAGTGCAAGGGATCAAGCTAGCTAAATTGCGCACTTTACTGGGCCACACAGGTAAGTAAGAGGGCCAGGAGGAGAGAAAGGGACCTACAAGACTACGGGGGCTGAAAGAAGCCCCAGGTAAGTAAAAAAAAAAAGTTATTTTCAACTCAGGTATCTTTAAAGTGAACCTGTAATGAAAAAGTGCCCCTAGGGTGTACTTACCTCAGGAGGGGATGCCTCTGGATCCTTAAGAGGCTTCCCTCGTCCTCCCATTCAGCCCAATTCTTGGGCCAGGTCCCCCAAACTCTTCAGAATCATAAGTCTGTGACGTGCCTCGTACAGGTGCACTAGCGGCTTATCCGACACAAATAGCTGATCCCAATGGCTCGCATCGGCACAGTACAGTGAACCCAATCATGCTTGGCTATTTCGGCCAGAATATGAATTGTAAGCCACCAGTTCGCTTGCGCGAGGCGTGTCACAGTTGTTCTGATTCAGGAGCCCAATAGCTACTGCGCCTGTGTGCTGATAAGCCCTTGTTGGAGTACTTTCAGGGGGTCCAAGCACAGGAATGGGGCTGAAAAAGGGAAACCTCTTTAGGATCCAGAGGCTTCTCCTTCCTGAGTTAAGTACCCCTTTAGGGGCACTTTTTTTCACTACAGGTGCACTTTAAAGAAGGGTCTTATAGGATGGAGTAATTAAGTTAGGTCCCTCTTTGATTGATGGAGGGTTAAGTTTTAGTAGGAAGATTTAAGACACATGGAGGAGGAGTGTTAGAGAAGCAGGAACTGCTAGTGTAGGAAGTTCCCACCTTCCTGCCCTTTCCTTTTGTTTTATTTTTTGTTTTTTTCAACTAGGTTTGATATGATTTTCTTTTGGTGGTTTTATTGTTGTGTATGTGTATGGTTATCCTCAGGTCAGCTGTCATTGCAGCATGGAGGGGTAAGTTCTCCGGTAGGTGGTAATGGTTTGGTGAGGGTTGGCCTTGTTGCTCTGAAAATGGAGATATACAGCTCAGACATGGTCTTGTACAATATTGACCTAAAGAAGCAGTCAGATCCCCTGAAACGTGTTGTCTTTTTATTGGGGTCTAACAATAAGAATCTTAACCTCTTATCACAAGGTAAGACTGTTTCTGTCACCTACCTCTACTCGCTACTTATAGGATCACAATTGGGGTGCCTTCTCCCATCTTGAATTGCCTACTCATGTGCCCTCTATGCTGCCAGAAGGACTGTACCACTGCTATCCAGAGTATGCTTTAAAGAGACACTGAAGCGAGACTAAATCTCGCTTCAGGTCTTATATATAGCAGGGGCACGTCGCCCCTGCTAAAACGCCGCTATCCCGCGGCTTAACGGGGGTCCCTTCACCCCCAACCCACCCCCCGCAAAAGTTGGTCGTAAAATGGTCGCTGGTAATCTTCTTCCTGGAGGCAGGGCTAACGGCTGCAGCCCTGCCTCCCAGCGCGTCTATCAGACGCGCATCGCCGCCTCTCCCCCGCCCCTCTCAGTCAAGGAAGACTGAGAGGGGCGGGGGAGAGGCGGAGATACGCGTCTGACAGACGCGCATGGGGCAGGGCTGCGGCGGTTAGCCCTGCCCCAACTAGGAAGCGCTCCCCCGCTGCACGGAGGGGGTTTGGGGGGACAGGGACCCCCGTTAAGCCGCGCTATGGTGGCGTTTTAGCAGGGGCACACATGCCCCTGCTAGCTATGAGGTCTGAAGCGAGATCTATTCTCGCTTCAGACTCTCTTTAAATAAAGAAAATCCTGATAATCCCCCATGAGGAGATGGACTAGTACAAAACCTGTACAAAGTTCAGAACTGTTAGATTAATAATACTAACTGTAAGTGACAACTACATGGAAAAAAAAATAATTTACAATGCATTTTACTCTGGGACAAATGTACCTCTAATACATACTGCATGTGTACACATGAACGTTACAGTTTTTTTACTTTACTTTTATCAGCTTTTTCACCAAAGATAAGGAAATCAAGATGGTCGGTACTAATTAAATGATTGGTCAGTCGTTGAGGGACTCAGGTGTATGTGCTTTGGGTAAATCAGACAATTGATGCAGCGAAGTTTGATTTAAAAGATCCAGGCACCAGACCACTTCCATTTGCAAATCACCTCTTTATTACCATACATCCTGAGCATGACAGACAAACAGCAAAATGCGGGTCTCACCCGCTTTGTCAAAGGCCACAAAGGCTTTATCTGTGGTCTCTGACGAAACAGGGGAGACCTGCGAAACAGCCATCAGGTCGTCCACAATTTTCTATTTGTCTGTCATGCTTAAAGAGATTCTGTAACAAAATTTTCAGCCTTATTTCTCCTATCCTACAAGTTCCTATACCTGTTCTAATGTGCTCTGGCTTACTGCAGCCTTTTCTAGTTGCACTGTCTCTCTAATATATCTAATCTTCTTTTCTTTGTCAAGCTTTGTTGACCCAGAAAGGAAGGAGCTGCCTCTGCTGTGATAGGGACAAATTATGCACCCCCCGGCACGCCCCCTGCAGGCTTTGTGTGTGTGCTTTATTTCTCGCTCACAGACAGGTCCCTGCTCTCAGCTGTGTCTGTGAGGCTGTTGGAGGAGGGAGCTGCCTGTCACATGCTGACAATTTGTTACCCAGATACAAGTGCAGAGCCCTGACTCCTGGCTCAGAAGAAATAGCTGTGTTTATAAAGGAGTCTGAGGATTCTTGTCACGCTTCAGTGGCACAGAGCCAGAGAAGCAGAAGGTAAAACTTTTTCTAAACTTGCACATAACATCTGAAGGCTGCATTCACTGTGCAATAATAAAAACTTGTCATGCAAACATAAGGCAGTATACATCCTGTTTTTTTTTCAGTTTACTTCCTGTTTTGGTAGCCATCTTTACTGTTTACAAAACAGTTAATAAAACTGTTATTTTATCGCCAGTATTGCGGCGGAGAGCAGCGAAAATGTCACAGAGGGGGCTAGGAGATGTCCCCGAACAGGCTGATATGTTTATTTATATAACATTTCTTCAATACAGATTCTCTTTAAGGCGTAATAAAGAGGTGATTTGCAACTGGAAGTGGTCTGGTGCCCGGATCTTTCAAATCTAACTTTGCTGCATCAATTGCTGACAAACAGCAAAGTGTGGGTGCCTTGACAGCCATTTCGCGGGTCTCGCCTGCTTTGTCTGAGACCACAGATAAAAAAATGTGTCTGTCGCCTTTGACAAAGCGGATGAGACCCGCACTTTGCTATTTGTCTGTCTTCTTTAGGATGTAATAAAGAAGCGATATGCAAATGGAAGCAGATCTGGTGCAATGATCTCTCATATCTAACTTTGTTGCATCCTTTTATCTGCAGTGGTGAGAAGGGGTTAAGGCCCCACGTTACGCCCCAGGAATGGGAGTGCAGTGAATTTGGCAGCATACAGGTTTGCAGGAATCAGCACTATATCTGTGTCTCGCGTGTTGTGCAGCCAGTAAGATGTGGGGATTTCATGCTCTCCGACATTCGGCAGGGCTCCAGCAAAACTTTCTTCTGTGCCGCCAGTCACAACGATCCTCTCAGGAGCCGTTTTCAGCAGTATAGAACTGAAGTGATTTACTGTACCCAGCTGTGTAAAAACTAATTGAAGGCTGTCGAGTGATGAAATTGCCTACTCTACAGTATTTCTGTCCATACAGTGTTTCCCTTCCTAAAATAAGTTTCTCTCAAGCATAGCCTAGCTCTGCACCCCGTCTCCAATTATGTCAGTGGCTTCACAATCTCCCATACAGCAGACGCGCACTAACCTATAATCAACGCTGGCAGTTACAGCTACTTAGTATAAAAGGTTCAAAATGAAAAATGGGAAACACAGCTAGAGAAATAACCATTATTTTCCATGGGGAAACCATTGTGTAATTAGGGCAAAACTTGATTTACGCCTGCACTTCCCAGACTGCAACCCTGGTGTATGCTGGGATCACCCTGTGCATAAAAACTAACAACGCCACGGCACAGCTGCATTGGAACCACAGGCGCATTGGTAGCTTGTATTATTGCACTTTACATAGGGGAGGCGGTAAAACAAAGGGAAAAAGAACGACATTGGTAGCTTAACATATGCCATGGTTGTCAGGCTTCTTAAAGCGGACCTGAATTCAGAACTTACTCTTTTCTCTAATAAATAAACAATGGTATAATAACCTTTAAAGAAAAAATGTCTTTGTTACAGCTTACAGAACTCCTGCAATAAATCTGCAGTATGTCTACTTCCTGCTTTCATGGAAGCAGACAAATGGTTAAAGAGGAACTTCAGCCTAAACAAACATACTGTCATTAAGTTACATTAGTTATGTTAATTAAAATAGATAGGTAATATAATCTCTTACCCACCCTGTTTTAAAAGAGCAGGCAAATGTTTGTTATTTCATGAGGGCAGCCATCTTTTTGGTTGAAAGGAGGTGACAGGGAGCATGAGACACAGTTCCAACTCTCCTGTGTCTTGATCACCCCCTCCCAGTTGCTAAGCAACGGGAACAACAACATCAGAAATTCCATCATGCTGTGCACAGCATCAGGTAATACATGCCTGGGTAGTTTTCTTTGATGAAGCGGAGCTTAGCTTCTGTGCAGCTAAAAAATAGGCTTTGGTAAGAAAAACAAAGTTCTGATGCTGTGAAACTGTTAAAGAGACACCAAGCCTTTTCAGTGCTGCTGAGTAGATTTTTAGTCTGGAGGTTCACTTTAACACCCCATGTTTATATATTAGCTGTGTCTGCCGTGGCCTGCCGAATTTCTGTGCTGACACAGCTGAGAGATCAAATTACACTTGTGATTACTTGAAGATGAAGGAGAATTAGATAAGCTCTTCTCTCTAAAGACGCAAAAGGCGCATTTCTCTCTGTTTTCCTCCTGTGCAGAAGTTTAAGTCCACCTTAACTATCCTCTTGGCAAACCAGTTGAATTTTTATAAAATGATGCAAAGGTTTTATTGTGTATCCCTAGAGGGGTATAGAGACCACTAAGGGCCAGTTCACATGGATGGAAACGTGTTGTTTCTTTCGACCATTGTTTGAATGACAGGAATCGGTTGTTCAGGCGAAGTTTACAGCATTTGATAGAGTTTGTGCAATTGCTGTGGTAGATCCCTTGTCTTGTCTCATTCCGGACACAGCATCTCAGAGTAGTTTGTGGAAGAGAAACACTTGATGAGGAGAACCGCTTGCAACAGTTGCCAATCACTGGTAATTGTTTGTCATTTGTGGAGTAGTTTTAAAAGGAAGTGTCCCAGAATGCTGTTGGACAGGAATGTTGATGTTGGAGAAGGAGAGAGAGAGACGAGACAAGATGGACGCTGCAGTAGAGCTGGGGTGGTTGGTAGGCCTCTATCAAAAAATGGCGCATGGAAATTTGGGCGTCCAGTAAACCCGATAGTAGAGAGCTTAACTGATGCTGCAAGCCTGGAATGGACTTATTATAAAGGGTCTGAGGTTAGGTGGCAAATGTGTGCAACCCACGTCTGGGTTAAATCAGACCAGAGCAAGGACTGCTGGGAGTTTAACCCCTTCCTGACCACCTAACGCTGACAGGCGTCGGGAAGGTGGCAGCCCCAGGCCGGAAGCCATCAAGTCCTGGGGTGGGGTTTTGCAGGGGATCATGTGTGCCAATGTGCACGCATACCCGCTAAATGACAGAGCTCCTCTCTGTCATCAGTCTACCAGCAGTGATCGCCGCTAGCAGACTGTTAGACGGTGAAACCGCCGTCTATGTACAATGTACAGCTCTGCGATCTACAGCAACGCTGTACTGGGGACAGTCCTGTCACTCGGGTGTCCCCTGGAGAGGCTCACAGAGAGCCGATCGCTGTCATTGGCTGTCGGGGGGAGGGAGGAAGGGGAGAAATCAAAATAAATAAAAAAATAGACAAATTTATTCAAAAATATAATACAATTAAATTAATTTAAAAAAATATCGATGGCAGCATCGATCAGAGCCCACCAACAGAAATCTCTGTTGGTGGGCAGAAAAGGGGTGGGGATTCACTTGTGTGCTTAGTTGTATGGCTCTGCAGCGAGCACTTAAAGCTGCAGAGCAGTAAATTGTAAAAAATAGTCTGGTCACTAGGGGGTGTAAGCCTACGGTCCTGAACTGGAGTTAGTGTTTATGAAATTTCAGTTACTTGTGCAGCTAAAGACTTTTTGTGGAATGAATTCAGGACAACTCAGATCTAAAGTCTAAAAGGAAGAAATAGTACTCCAGCAAGTCCCTGTAAGTCTTACCAGTCAGAGCTGCTACCGTATTTTCCATAGTGCAGTGGTGTGCAGCCTCCCCCTCTCCCTGGTGTGCAGCCTCCTCCTCTCCCAGGCAACGATAGCTTAAAGAGAATCTGTACTCTAAAATTCTTACAATAAAAAGCATACAATTGTATTCTGTAATGATCGCTGCTGCAGCAGCTATTGCTGGAAGTAGTAGTGCTGCAGCTCAGGCAGTTCTGATCTATTTCCATGCAAGCTGCATAGCTTTGTCTGTCTTTCCCTGCTGTCAGCTTGTGACTGATTACCATTCACCTGTGTGGGAATCTGCATGTCTGCTCCCATTGGATGACCTCAGTATAAAGATCTGCTTCCTGCAGGGTTTCCTTGGGTTTTCATAGCTTCAGTGTAAGCCAGTCTTGCTGTCGCTTTAGCCCCCGATCGTGTTTCTTGTTATAAAGATACTTTGCTGGTCTTTGCATCATATATTGGTTCATTGCCAATATATATGCATACCAGCACGTTTATTATTTTCCTTGTATTTGTGTTACGTTGATACATCAGTGTCGCTGATGTATACGTACACGAACTGTTTATATCCTGTGTGCAGTTAGTCAGCTTTCCAGCACGTTTTGGTAGGTTGCGCGTACCGTGACCACCCGTGCTGAGGTAGTTACCCTGCTCCTGGTTCTGTTTGTGGATTGCGTTCATCTCTGCGAAGAGATAACGAATCCTTCTGAATCCTGTTCTGTTACTGTTTGTGGATTGCGTTCATCTCTGCGAAGAGATAACGAATCCTTCTGAATCCTGTTCTGTTACCGTTTGTGGATTGCGTTCATCTCTGCGAAGAGATAGCGAATCCTTCTGAGTCCTGTTCCCTGTATTACTCCATTCCTAGTCAGCGTTCCTGCTTATGTCATATATCGGTTCATTGCCGATATATACATATGTTAGTCAGACGTTACAAATAGTTTCATTGATAGCTGTAATTGTAATACGCTAGGAAAACATACTTATTGTATATTTATCTGTGTTACGTTCATCTATCTTAATCCTGCTGTTTTCTGACTATCCTGTCCTGTCTTTGTGAGGCACGCCATCGCCGCAACGCATTGGCTGCCTCATTCCAGTCTGTCTGGTTTTGGACGCTTGCTGTCGCTAAGTAGCCGCTAGCTAGCAAGCGTTCATTCTGTCTACCTGCCCTGATCTCCTCAGTTCTGGTTTATGCGCTCAGCGCTACTTTGCGCTGAGACGTTATAACGAAAGCATTGTTTGTGGCTGTCAGATCTGCACCGGCTCTGTGCGCCACAATCTCCTATTGGAGTCAGTCCTCCCCTCCACTATACTAGGGATAGCCTGTTTCCTTGTGCTAGTGTGTGTACCTCCTCCACGTCAGCTCATGCGTTGCATGCTGACTGTGGAGAATACACCACCAAGCCTTACATATTCATTATGTTCTCCTGGGCCCCTCTGTGCTGTTTCTGCCACTCCCTGCTGCAATCCTGGCTTGCAATTGCCATTTTTATGCAGTGTTTACAAACAAAAGACATGGCACGTGATAGGCTGAGACTAGCTCAGTGTGTGAGTCATACAGAGTGTGCAGGGGGCCTGGAGAGGGTGTGTATAGCTTCTATCCTATCACAAGCTGCACAGCACATTCAAGCTTGACTGCCTCAGCCTGACAGACCCGACAGAGGAGAGAAGATTAGATCATATAACAGAGATAATACAGCCACTGTGCAACTATGAAAGGCTGTAGTTAGACAGAGAACATTAGAACAGGTATAGAAACTTATGGGATAGAAGAAATAAGGCTGAACATTTTGTTACAGGGTCTCTTTAAGATGTAATGGGGCCCAAGAAAAGGTAGTAGATTTGGGCCCCCTTGTGGTCTTTTTTGGTGAGCTAAAGTGGAAAGAGGTCAGAGAAGGTGGCAGGTGGGCCCTGTGACACCACTAGGCCCCCTTCCTAAGTTGCCTGATGGATGATCATGCTCTGCTCCCAGGTGTGTGTCTGTAATGTCAAAGCTCTGACTGCAGAACGCCCCTTGCTGCTTGCTTGATGGGAACTCTGACTGGTTGAAAGCAGCAGAGGAGCCATGGTCAGACCTTTGACATGGCTGAAATGCGCTGGTAAGTGGAGGAGGCTGCACACCAAAGCACTATGGGAAACAGCAGTTCTTACCACTACGTCATGCAGAGCAGTGCTGAACTAGATAGGAATAGGTCTGCAGTCTGTTTTTCTCTTTTTGCTCTTAGGTCTGGTCTACTACATATACATTCTATTGATAGTGAAACGTCCATTCAAAAATCCTTAAAATCCTCCTGTGTGAAAGCCACATTCATGAGAACCATACACTAGCATATCCTGAGTCATTATGCGGTCACAGTAAATGTGGACAAGCAGCATTTGGTGCAAACAGGCATAGACATCAGCCTTGCCAACTGAATGCATTTGTTGTACCTCTTCTGATGCTTAAACACAAAATACAATTTGCATAAACAGCTTGAAAAATGCAGACAAGGGCCATATGTGTTTGATATTAACATTCATGTAAACTGAGCCTTGACTGTGATTTAATGGACCACTACAGCAAAAATAAAAAAGAGTAAGCAGTTAAAATCTGACAGAGCTGATGAGTTTTGGACTAGTCTACCTCATCATGGGGGATTCTCAGTGTTTTCTATGTTTTCAAACCGCATTTCCTGAATGCCAGTTACTAAGTCTAACTGCCAAAATAGTGTGCAAGCGAGTCGGGATACGGCTATTGTTGGCACCCAAATTACTGCTATGCGGCCGAGGACTATAGCATTGCAGCTGTAGCCGTGCCGATACCAGGGGCTATGGGGCGCACAATGTGTGCCAAGTTGAGCTACTTCAGGTTGGGAGTCCCGTCTAGACCATATAAGACCTCCAGCATTTTGGATGGGTGTTGGCTATCTAGACCAGAGTTCCCCAACCCTGTCCTCAAGGCCCACCAACAGTGCATGTTTTGCAGAAAACCACACACTATCACAGGTGGGGTAATTAGTGTCTCAGCAGAGCTGATTATCTACCTCTGTGGCTTTCCACAAAACATGCACTGTTGGTGGGCCTTGAGGACAGGGTTGAGGAACACTGATCTAGACTGTTTAAGATTTCCAATATTCTGGGTGGGTGCTGGGAGACCTGTCTGGCCAGTTAAGACCTCCAGTATTCTGGGTGGGGGTTTGGGGCCCTACCCGGACCATTTAAGAGTCTCAGTATTCCAACCCAGAGCATTTAAAACCACCAGTATTCTGGGTGAGGGCTGGATGCTTTGTCAGGACCATTTTAAAACTCCAGTATTCTGGGTGCAGGTTAGGGGTCTGGGCTGCACCATTTAAGACCTCCAGTATTCTGGTTGGAGGTTGGGGGTCTGGACTGGACCATTTAAGACCTCCAGCATTCTGAGTGGGGTGTGGATGACTTGTCTGGACCGTCTAAGAACTCCAGTATTCTGGGTGCAGGTTAGGGGTCTGGACTGGACCATTTAAGACCTCCAGTATTCTGGGTGGGGGATGGATGTCCTGTCTGAGCCATTTAAAACCTCCAGTGTTCTGGGTGGAGGTTGGCGGCACTGTCCGGACCATTTAAGATTCCCACTATTCTAAGTGAGGGTTGAGGGTCCTGCCCAGAGCATTTAAAACCTCCAGTGTTCTGGGTGGGGGTTGGATGCCTTGTCTGGAACATTTATGAACTCCAGTATTCTGGGTGGAGCTTGGGGGTCTGGGCTGGACCATTTAAGACCTCCAGTATTCTGGGTGGGGGTTGGGGGGTCTGGCTCAGACCATTTAAGAGTCTCAGTATTCTAAGTGGGGGTTGAGGGTCCTGTCCAGAGCATTTAAAACCTCCAGTATTCTGGGTGCAGGTTAGGGGTCTGGGCTGGACCATCTAAGACCTCCAGTATTCTGGTTGGGGATTGGGGGTCTTGGCTGGACCATTTAAGACCTCCAGTATTTTGGATTGGGGTTGAGGGTCTGTGCTGGACCATTTAAGACCTGCAGTATTCTGGGTGGAGGTTGGGGGTCTGGACTGGACTGGACCATTTAAGACCTCCAGCATTCTGGGTGGGGTTTGGATGCCTTGTCTGGACCATTTAAGAACTTCAGTATTCTGGGTGCAGGTTAGGGGCCTGGAATGGACCATTTAAGACCTCCAGTATTCTGGGTGGGGGCTGGATGTCCTGTCTGGGCCATTTAAGACCTACAGTATTCTGGGTGGTGGTTGGAGGTCTGGCCCAGACCATTTAAGATTCTCAGTATTCTAAGTGGGGGTTGAGGGTCCTGCCCAGAGCATTTAAAACCTCCAGTGTTCTGGGTGGGGGTTGGATGCCTTGTCTGGAACATTTATGAACTCCAGTATTCTGGGTGGAGCTTGGGGGTCTGGGGCCCCATGTGTCCTGAGGAGGCGTGTTCACACGTGAAACAGCTGTAGACAGGGGGCATCTGTTGTACCTGTAACCCATGGCTAAATAAAGAATCTTATGGAGAGTGCTGGAGTCCGTCTTCTTTTGTGGAATGGGTATTCTGGGTGGAGGTTGGGGGTCTGGGCTGGATGATTTAAGACCTCCAGTATTCTGGGTGGGGGCTGGATGTCCTTTCTGGACCATTGAGGACCTCCAATATTCTGGGTGGGGGCTGGATGTCCTGTCTGGACCATTTAAGACCTCCAGTATTCTGGGTGGGGGTTGGGGGCCCTGCCTGGACCATTTAAGATTCTCAGTATCCTGAGTGGGGGTTGGGGGTCCTGTCCAGAGCAATTAAAACATCCAGTGTTCTGGATGGGGGCTGGATGTCCTGTCTGGACCATTAAAAACCTCCAGTATTCTGAATGGGGTTGGTGGTCCTGCATTTAACGGTTTTCGATGGAGGAAGATGGTTGCTTTACATGTAAGGGAGGGGTGAGTATGAACCCCTGCCTGGATCAGCATAACATGTATCTCTAGTCACCGGGGAACCATTTATTAGGGGTATAGGAACAGCATTTACTGCAGGAACAGTGTACTTTTTAAGCACACTCATCCCTAAACGACAAACAATAAAATCAATAATTTAGCAGCACACGCACCAGCGCATACTTGGCATTTTAGTTAAGTCTTACAGTGAACATTTCCAAATTCAGTAATAATTCCACGGGCAGCCATCAATCATTTCTGACTCGCCAGTTTTGCAGAGTAGGAAACCTGTGCTTATAAATGAGAATTCTGCTGAAAACCTTCGCTAGCGCCTGGTGGGATCTTTAATCCAGAGGCAGACTCTACTTAGCCGTGTTTTTTAGTCCAGACTGTAAAATAATGGAAAGAGAGAGCTATTTATGAGAGACAGACATTCTGGGGCACATCTAATGGCCTTCTGTGCTGACCCCGGGGAGCGGTGAGATCACAATATGTACCAGGAAATGAAGGGCCGGGTCAAGTAAGAACATTCCCCAGCCACGCATGGGCTGAGGTCACCGGCAATCAATGTTAATCAAGGTCGGGATCATCGGTGGATAATAACAGCAGCCAATCTGGTGAGAGCCTGAGTCATCAGTCAGAGAGCTGGAGTCACACACGGCCTGACTCTAATGCCATAATATCCCCTGTGCCTGGAGAAGGCGGCCGGATGCCTGACGGTCAATAAAGGATGCTGCGGGAAAGTCTAATCATAACTGAGGAAGGGAAGAAGAGTTGGCTCTATCAGGATCTAACAAGAGCAACTATTAATAGATGAAGCTTTCTTAAACATCCTTCCCCATTCACAACTGTTCCATCCCATTAATGAAACCGAAAAAGTCAAGAGGCCACCTTAGCTGCACTGGGCCTTGGTGCAGAGATGATATCATCGTTGTTGTGTGCATTGATCGCCTTTCAGTACCGGGCTGGTAGAGCGGCAGGAAAATGTTTGTCAGAAACTCACAGCACCTACCTACAGATAGTAATGGGTGGGAGGAGGCGCCCCAATGTGAGTGTCAGAAGACAATGTTGGTGTTAGTAAAGTAAGGAACAATTGTATCTCAAGGTGGAGGTTAAATACTACATTTATTGGACACCAATACTAATGATGCGTTTCTTGGGATTCACCCACTTCTTCAGGTTAAGAACACAGGGCCATATGCAATTCACTTTTTCACCTGAGTTTTCTCCTAGGAGAAAAATGTTCATCTTTGATTTAAAATAACTTTGTGCACGTTGCAATGGAAAAAAGTATCAAAAAGTAGGTAAAAATTACTATCAAAATTATTATGAGTATTTTTTTGCTTGCTGGTGGTTTAAAGGGGATTTTACTGACAAGTTTTAAAATATCACCTAGGAGAAAACTCAGGTGACAAAGTGAATTGCATTTGGCCCACAGTGTCTTATCATCCTGCAGCATGAGTGAAGAGCACCTGTAAGATTGTTCCTTTCTGACACCAACATTGTCTTCTGAGTTCTGACACTCACATTGGGGTGCCTCCTCCCACCCATTATAGTCTGTCTCCCCTCTTAGGGGCCATCCCTGCAGACAATAATCAGTAGTTTCAGTGTATGTTTTTCGATTGGGGTGCAAGTGCAACCCAAGTCCGGAAGAGGACTTTCCATCTGAGTGGAGATGTATTTTTCCACATGCTGAAAACAGTGGTTGCCGAATAGCAACCCATGTTTGTAAGTAGCATCTTTTGTGGAATAATTTCCCTTATTAGTACAAATACAACAGTATTTGAGTAGGGAATCAATTGAAGACACACTTGGCCTTATTTGATTACCTTTTTTTCCTGAATTTTCTCCTAGGAGAACATTTTTAATCTCCTCTTTTAACTTACTTTTCAGCATTTTGCCATTGAAAAAGTACCAACAAGAAGGTGAAAAAGTACTATCGAAATTATTTTGAGTATTTTCTTGTTTGCTGGTGGCTTAAAGGGTATTTTATTGTCTAGTAGGTGTAAAAATTTCACCTAGGAGAAAACTCAGGAGTTAATTGCATACGGCCTACTCACTTGTCATACCCACTGGATGTGAACCAGTATCTGGAATCTACTAAGTAACACATCCCTCTCTGTACAGATTCTATTCTGCCTAAAGCCACATAGATATTAGAGATTTTTCTTAGGACTGAGTTGAAAAAAGAAACATTATTGAGTTGATAGACACCCTAACCGGTCGTATTAATACAGTGGAGTTAGCTGAAAGTTTAGGCTAGTAACTTAACCAGTTGTGTAACTTCAGTCTCATGCAGGCACCTGCAGTGAAAAGTTGTATATAATCAGGCAGCATGATGGTGTAGTGGATAGCACTCTCTCCTTCCATTGCTGAACCCTGGTTCAAATCTGAATCTGGGCCAGGACACTATCAGCATGGAGTGTGCATGTTCTCCGTGTTTGTGTAGGTTTACTCCACCTAGTCTGGTTTCCTCCCCTATTCCCAAAAATATACAGATAAGTTAATTGTCTCCCCTCAAAAACTGGCCTTGGACTGCAATAGGAACATAATATAATGATTGTCATAGCAATTAGATTGTGAGCTCTTCTAAGGGACAGTTAAAGGGATCCTGAACTGAAAATAAAAAGTCAAAATAACCATACACAGGTCATACTTACCTCCTGTGTAGTCTACTCATCAATCTCTTTCTCCTCTCCTGCGTCCCATTTGTCCACTGTGATCAATGGGATTCTCCGTACTCCATTTTAAAAATGGCCATTACCCCATAGCAGCTTCCTGGTCAGCACACTGTTAAACTGTAATATCACCCACTTGAGCCATAGGGAAACATGGAAATTACCTTGCACATTCAGTTGTAACTGACAACTGTTGAATCTGATACTGTATATAACTAAGTGACAGTAACTGGTATATTTCAGTTCTGACAAAATCTTGTCAGAGCTGGAAGGAATTACTGTAAGAAGAAAATGGTGAGCTTCTGAGAGGAACTGATGGTGAGGTTAGTATGTATTATTCATTTGCAGCTACATCATGTGTTTATTTTAAATCATTTTACTCACTTCATGTTGCTGTCACTATATAAATACACAGTAGTAATAATAAACTCAGGCCATCGTGGATTTATCTTTAAACGAAAAAAGTGAAAGACTCTTGGGGCTTGGTTTACTGAGACATCTCCAGAGACCTCAAAGTATCTCCATTGGGGATATCACAGGAAATTGTCTACTATTATGTGATGAGGGTTTTCTACTCTCACCGGGATTATAAGCCATTTTAAAAATTCCAGAAAATGATGTCAAGCCTTTAGGCAATAAAACAATTAGTTTCTGATGGCCAATTAGCCTAACTGGAGTTAGCATGGAGATATATGTTAAGACCTATCATCAAATGGCTTGGTATAATGGGAAGATCAGAAGAAAATCAGCCAAGACCTCAGAAAAAAATAAATGTGGACTTCCAAAGATCTGGTTCATTCTTGGAAACAATTTCCAAAGGGCAGGCCCATGTTTATTTATTTTTATTATTTCTAGTATTTAAATGGTGCCAACATCTTCCCCAGTGCTGTACAGAGTGTATAGTCTCGTCATATAACTGTCCCTCAGAGAGGCTCACAATCTAATCCCTACCACAGCCATACGTCTATGTGTGTATTGTGTACTGTATGTATGGTAATCTAGGGCTAATTTAGGGGGTAACCAGTTTACTTATCTGTATGTTTTTGGGATGTGGGAAGAAACCACGCAGGCACGGGTAGAACATACAAAGTCCGTGCAGATGGTACCCTGGCTGGGATTCGAACTGGGAATCCAGTGCTTCAAGGCGAGAGTGCAAACCACTACACCACCGTGCTGCCCAATACAATAATACACAACTAGAAATATGGGGATACAACTTGCCAGTCATACTGCTCAGGTAGGAGATGCATTCTGTCTCCTAGAGAAAAACTTACTTTAGCCTGAAAATTGTATATCAAGCCCAGAAGAACAGTAAAGCACCTTAGGAACATACTGGAGGAAACTGGTAGATCTGCTCAGCAAGGAAGATGTCATGTCTCCAAAGCCACATTAAGAAGCCAGTTTACAAGGACACATATGGGTCATCTTACTTTATGGACAAATGTCCTCTGGTTTCATGAATTTGAGATGAACCTCTTTGGCCATAATGACCATTTTGAAGTTCAGAGAAAAAAAGGATATACTGTAGCTTGGAGTTGCAGCTAAACATGACCATCATATCCATCAAGTATGGGGGTTAGAGCATCATGCTGTGGAGATGCTTTGCTGCAGGAGGAATTGGTGCCCTTTACAATATAACAATCCAGAGAATATCAAGGGCTGGCACCAAATGCTATGGGGGCAGGATGTCTGGTTGCGCATTCTGTGATTCGCTCCAAAACAGCACATGAAATACAGTCACGGACGAAATTGTTGGCACCCCAGAAATGTTTCCAGAAAATCAAGTATTTCTCGCAGAAAAGTATTGCAGTAACACATGTTTTGCTATACACATGTTTATTCCCATTGTGTGTATGGGAACAAAACAAAAAAAGGATGAAAAAAAGCAAATTGGACATAATGTCACACAAAAGTCCAAAAATGGGCTGGACAAAATTATTGGCACCCTTAATTTTATATTTTTGGTTGCACATCCTTTGGAAAGAATAACTGAAATCAGTTGCTTCCTGTAACCATCAATAAACTTCTTACACCTCTCACCCGGAATTTTGGACCTCTCTACCTTTACAAACTGCTTCAGGTCTCTCTTATTGGTGCCTTTTCCCAACAGCAATTTTAAGATCTCTCCACAGGTGTTCAACGGGATTGAGATCTGGACTCATTGCTGGCCACTTCAGAACTCTCTAGCGATTTGTTGCCATCCATTTCTATGTGCTTTTTGATGTATCTTTGGGGTCAATGTCCTGCTGGAAGACCCAAGATCTAGGACGCAAAACCCATCTTTCTGATACTGGGCTCCACAGTGCGATCCAAAAGCCTTTGGTAATCCTCATATTTCATGATGCCTTGCACACATTCAAGGCACGCAGTGCCAGAGGCAGCAAAACAACCCCAAAACATCATTGAACTTCCACCATATTTCACTGTAGGTGTCGTGTTCTTTTCTTTGTAGGCATTACTCCAGTTTCTGTAAACAGTAGAATGATGTGCTTTACCAAAAAGCTCTAAATTGGTCTCATCTGTCCTCAAGGCATCTGTTCCGGTGTTCCTATACATAATATATGTAGGGCTTGATTCACCAATGTTAGCGCTGCATAACAGCGAGAGTTATCAGCTGTTACGAGCTATATAAAAGTAAGCGCACCTTAATTACTGTCATTGCACGCTAAGAGCCCTACTGGCATCATAGAGTGTGTAATGGGGGAGCGGGCAGTCAGTGTACGCTATGCTGCCTAATTGCAACATAGCGAACGCTACCAACATAACGCGGCTCCACTCCTCCCGGCATCATCACTAGGGAGTCCAGTCACATTAAAGGACCTGATCCCTGCACTCTGATTGGCCCAATAGGCTGTCTGTCAAGTGATGTCACTTGACAGACAGCCTATTGGGTTCGTAGCGTGCAATGACAGTGTAACGATTGGTGTCAGCACGCAGAGAGAATCTGATTATTGGTGATCTGCAGTATCACCAAGAATGCAGATATATACCTGATTATTGATGATCTGCAGAATCACCGATAATACAGATATATTGCTAACCTCTGGACACCTATGGTATGTGAGTGTTTGGTGTAACAGTAATACTTTGAGTAATGCACCTGCTGAGCAGATGATCAAAGGCAGTAAAGGAATACTGCTCTTGAGGACACAGAAACCTTCCAGCAGCCTGAGACTCTCCAAGGGGTGGAGTCAGGCTGGAGGTAGGAAGGACCAGAAGGTGAGTGACACCTGAAGGTGGATGTCACTATCTGATCTGGAGACTATCTCTTAATGGGAGAGATAGCTCTCGAGGTCGGGCAAGCCAGGTCGGCAACACACGGTCAGATAAAGTACATAGACAGAAGGCTGATTCGGTATCCAAGGCTAGCAGGGTTTGGCAACAGAGTATCAGATATGCAAGGTACCGAATCAGAGGATAAAGGAGTGGTCAGGAAAACAATAAGTCATAACAGATATCAAACAATGCCTAGTCTGGGTGTGAGGTCCTTGGTCTCTACGCCCTGGAACTAGTCTGATGAATAACAGAATGATCGCACAAGTTCCCTAGTCTTGGGTGTGAGGTCCGTGGTCTCAGCACCATGGAACTAGTCTGGAGTATAACACAAATGATAATACAGTTCCCTAGTCTTGGGTGCGAGGTCGTGGTCTCAGCACCCTGGAACTAGTCTGGAGTATAACACAAATGATAATACAGTTCCCTAGTCTTGGGTGCGAGGTCCGTGGTCTCAGCAACCTGGAACTAGTCTGGAGTATAACACAAATGATAATGCAAGTTCCCTAGTCTGGGTGTGAGGTCCGTGGTCTCTACACCCTGGAACTAGTCTAAGCATAAACAGAATAACAATACAAGTAATCTGGCTCAGTGTGAATTCCCAGGTCCACCTGGTTCAAACACACTGTTGGATCTGACTAAGGTCTGAGTGCTTCCACGTAGTGTTCGCAACGGCAGACAACTTGAGACTGGCCAGCAGTAACTGTATATGGAGTAGTGCTCTCGGGCACCACCCCTAAACGATCAACCAATAGTAAGCTGCTCTGGAGTCAGCTGATCGGCGTGATCAGCTGACCTCTCCTTGCCCAGTATAAGAGTTCTGCCTCTCAGCACGCGCGCGCGTATTCCTAAGCCTGTGTGCACTAACAGACTCAGCCACACCAGACACACGCTGCCGCGTGCAAACCGCCGCGCTGGACGCGGAACCAGCCGCCTTACTGTTGTTACATGCGGCGGCTTTTCCGCGTTCTGCCCTGTTACCAGATGCACGCTTCCGCGGCTTTTCCGCGTTCTCTCACAGACAGTAATTAAGGCATGCTTACTTTTATAGCGCTCATAACAGCTGATAACTCTCGTTGTTACGCTGCGATAACATTAGTGAATCAACCCCAACATCAGTCTTGCTATGCAGTAAAATGGACAAAAAGTTTAGGTTTTACTGTAAAGTGGGAACACAGCCGAAGGCCTCTTGCACACTGCAAGTGATTCCGATTCAGATTCCGCTTTTTAATCAGTTTTTACATCCGATTCCGATTCCGATTTGCAGTTTGCTCCCTGCACACTGCAAATCAGAATCTGAATCGGATGTAAAAACTGAGTAAAAAGCGGAATCTGAATCAGAATCACTTGCAGTGTGCAAGAGGCCTTAGGCTGGTTCTTGTGTTACTCTCTACTTGCTGGATTGTATGTGCTGGCACTGGTACGAATAAAGGTGCTGTTACTCTAGTTTGGTGGCCATCTTTGCTGACTTCTTTAGGAGGCACTTCACAAAATAGATGGCATCATGAGGAAGAAAAATGATGTCCACATACTGCAGAAACATCTCAAGCCCTCAGCTTGGAAGCTGAAGCTCGGTCAAGCCACTGAATGTGAGTCGATAAAAAGGGGAAATACACTAAGTCTACAGGTGAGATATGTCCCGGGTTACATACAACCATTACCAATGGCACGCCCGGAGCAATGATGTTGGTTGGGCACCAAAGGAGGAGGAGACAGAGAGTGTGAAGTGCTTGTGGGACAGTTTTGGCATTGAGTAACCTTAGAGGGGGACCCTACTGATACAATGGAGGATAGTGGAGGCACAGTGGGGACACAGGTAGCACAGTAAGGGATAGTTGGTGCACAGAGGGGTACAGTGGAGGCACAAGGGACACTGGAGGCACAAGGGACACTGAAGGCATGGGGGGGGGGGGGGGGGGGCAACTGTGTTCCAACTTGCATTCACAGTGCAGCTTAAAGGACACCAGAGATGAAAATAAACTAATTAAATAAACAATTGTATATATCCTCCTTCTCCTAAAAATGACTTTTTAAGATATTCCACAGTTTTGTTTTATATTTAAATCTATTTTTTTATGTTTTGATTGTTTCTGCTCAATGACACATTAATTGGAAGTATGCCAGAACTGAAATCTATGAACGAATCACCCTTTTTATCTCTTTCCTGCTCTCAGAAGCCATTTTCTGCTAAGAAAGTGTTTTATAGTTGTCATTTCTTATCAGTGAGGGTCACACTGTAGTCTGACTCAGTCCTGACTCAGACAGGAACTGCCACTTACATACCTGATGTTTAAATCTTTCATGCAGAGAAAGGAAAAAAAGGAACACAGCCTAGTTATTTGTGTGCTAGGCACGGCACATACACATGTCTAGTTCATCATGTCACCTCGGGTATCCTTTAAGTACAAATCTGAATTCCCTATCTCATTTGTTAACTGGGAACTACCTGCAATCTGTCTGTGAACATTATGAAAAAATGACTTTTGCCCTGCACAGAGCACCATATTTTTTGCTCCAACCCCCCCCCCCCCCCCTCAAAAAAAGTAAGGAAAAAAAGTATGTGCTTATTATGGACCGAAAAATACATATTTGGATAAGTGCTGGATGTTCTTGGGAGTAGCTGTCTCTCCAGCACCCCTCAGCTAATGGCAATTCTCATAGCTCCTGCCGAGAATAACTGCAGCAGATCACCTCACCTCTTCAGCCAGCATGCTCTAAATCCTTCCCGACTTGTCCCCTCTCCTGGCTTGTATTGTCACATGTGCACTGGAGGGCTCCAGTGATGATACAAGCCAGGAGATAGGACACAGGACTGGGAGGACTGGAAGTGCTCAGCGCACTGGCATGAGAGAAAAGTTTACTCTGCAGAGGCCACAGGGATTGTCAGGCACGGATTTACCTCACAGGAGCCTATAGGCACAGATGTCCTGGCACCTTAGACTTCACCCTCCATGAACCTATAAACCACTGCTGAACCGCACAACAAGTGTGTTGGCTGTCCCAGCTGTCACTTCTCCCTTACTTCCCTTCCCATCACAGGTAGCTACAGGTGCCCCTTAGTAATAGGTAGCTAGGAGTACCCTCAATATTAAGTAGCTAGAGGTGCTCTCAAATATTAGGTAGCTAGCAGAACCTCAGTATTATGTAGCTAGAGGTGCTCCTGCCTGAAGGGAGATCTCGTCATAATACAGAGAGCAGGGTGAGTATCCTCTCATTTATACTCTCATCAGGACTCTGCATAGGGAAGGAGGGGGAGTGAGCTGCCCTTCAATCATCAGGCGCCTGTAGGCACATGCCTACAGTGCCTTATGGTAAATTCGGCCCTGGGCATTGTCCTTTCTCGGGCTCAGTTGAGTTTTTGAAGAATAAACAAGCTTCTATATGCGGTTTACTGAGTATATACGATATGTTAGATCACAAGCTCATCAGGAACCAGAGTGATAAAGAGAAAAGTATCCCAAGCATTTTTATACATACTCTTGTACGTTAGGCCATATCTCGGGCACACTTTGATTTCAGGCTCATATTGGAGAGGTGAGCAGAGCTTGCATGTGAATCTCCCAGTAGTTTTACTATCCCATAAAGCAGGCTGCCTCTGACTGTCACATTTCTCTACAGCTTGCTGTCCACCTCATCCATTTCAGTTTTATGCATAGGAGATGGCGGGGGGGGGGGGGGGGGTGCTACTGTTAATCACTGATACTGATACAGCCTCATTTCTACCACAAGTTTTTAGAGAGGTAAGAGGCCAAGTGGTGGGGTTTGGAAGTGCGTGAATAGGTATAGAGCTGCAGGTAAGCACGGTTTTTAACACCGATTTCTAAATGAGAAAATACAGTGCTAAAATGAATGCTTGTTATCAAATGTGCAGAGCAGAGCAGGATTGCAGAGGCACTGAGGGAGCGTGAGCCGATCAAATCCAGAGTACTCAAACACTAGCTGCACACAAATGGTCCTGCAAACAAATGTCCTTCCTCTTCTTGAGGCAGAATCTTAATAGGCACACAGTCCAACACTATTCCTGTGACTGAGGGTAACCAAGTTGCCACTTCAGTGAGACACCATCACCACACCCCAAGCAGTGGGCACTCACCATTAACATATGACCCTTTGCTAGATGGGTCCTCAGCACTTATGGGGTCATCTGGCCGCCGCCCGCCATTCAAGGAAATCACGTCCACTGCCTCCAACTTGTTACAGGATCAAAGCACCTCAAAGAAACATAACCAGAGCTCCCATAGCGTAAAATTGTAAAAACACTTCAATTGTAAAAGAAATGCACACTCACAAGCATGTCCATGGTATAAGGCACTGAGTTTTTTTGGGCTCTAGCCCATTCGTGGGCCGCTGGGTCGGCTTAGTTGCGCTGATCCTATCGCCTTCCACTCTGTCTCTCCCGTCTGCCCCCATGTCTGCTGTGTCTTGGCCGTGTGCGCTTGACTACTTTCTTCGCTTATAGCGACTCCTCGGAAGCGTGAGACGGCGTGGAAGCCTCGCGTAAGTATCAGAGCTGTACTGTCATTTGTCTCTGGATCTCTTTAACATATGTAGCAGTTTTGGTGACAATAGCATGTATGGAGGCTTTGCTATTCACCGCTAATTAAATGTGCAAATCGTAATTACATGTAAAAAGAGAACCGAGAGCCCAATATAGTGTAGTAAGTCAAGGCAATTGATTAAATGAAACGAGTATAGAGTAATACTCACAAACCAGGGTTACCTCCAGGCAACCACTGTGTAGGCAGGTGGCAGTAGTGGTAGGAGGTGGTAGTGGTAGGAGGCAGTGGTGGACTTACCTTCTACAAGCAGACACAATAGGCTGTGTATTCAAGACAAGGTATGTTTATTGGTACACTCCAGGGGTTAATCGCAACGCGTTTCGCAGGCCAAAGCCCGCTTCATCAGGCAAATAAAGGATAGGAGTACACAACAGCACTATGTCCGGGTAACAACTGGCGCCTCACTGTAGGAGGTAAGTCCACCATTGCCTCCTAAGCAATTTTAAACATTTTAAGTATTGATTTTATCCTGTTGGCGCCTCTGTCCTCTTTTACAATACAAATCGTAATTACGTATGGTCGTATCATCACTATATTTAGTGACTACACATGTTATGGGTGTGAAGATCATGATGGACACACCATATGACCTTTGCAGGATGGGCCTACAGGCGGTGAGGGTCACCAAAGGAAGGCACGAGAAGCAGTGTGAACATTAAGGGCGCATCATAAACGTTTTGCTGGCCCTGTGGTTTGTACTTACACCCCTGCTTGTGCCCTACATGTGGCAGACCTTTCCATACCTTCATCAGACTGATCAGCTACAGCCAGACCCATCTTACCAAATTGACCTCCTTTGTATGACGTTCTTGGTCATTGTAGATAATGACAGATGAACAATATGAATCGTCAGCTTTATGATGTTGTTCAAATGGTATGAGTGGAGTGTAGGTCTGCACACCTGTGAGATTACTATTGACACCCTGTCTTTCCCCTTGGAGAGCAGCTTTTGGATAGTTGTGCCTACTGTTATAATAGGTTGAGGATGCAGCCTTTGGCATATCTTGCATTTTCTTTAAGGCTACTTTCCCACCAAGACGTTGCATTTTAGGGGACGTTATGGTCGCATAACGTGCCCCTAGCGCAACTCATGGTGGTGTTGAAGTTGGACCTCAGATTGAGCTGCGTTATGCAGCTCTCAAAGCAGCCGCTCCAGGTTAGTGATAGGAAGTCCGGATATTTTTAAGGATTCGGATCATTTGAATCGGATCATTGAAAAGATCCGGATTTTTGAACCGAATCATTTGAATCATTTTACTAGGGAAGCAGACTGGGTGAAATGACTAGCAGGACAGGACTTTCCCTGCACTGTACATTCTGTATGTTTCTGTTTCTTCCAGACAGACATCCACTGTGAACCGAATCTTTCATTGTGATGATCTGGATGATTCGACTCACAAAAAAGATCCGGATCAAATGAACAATTCGGTCATGATCCGGACAACACTACAGTCCCACCACGAGTCACCACAGTGCAGTGAATATTAATTAGCCATGTGGCTGGCCTCGGAGGAGGAGGGGAGACCTCCTCCTCCAACATTACTGAGCATGTGCAAACAGTCTAACGCTGCTTAGCCGAGTATAATGTACAGCATGCAGCACTTTGTTTAAACCTGCTGCGTTACTATGTAACACAACGTGGGCACTGTGAACAGCCCATTGATGTGAGTTAGGCTGCGTTACTGGGTGCTGTAACGTGGGACTTTAACGTCCCACTGTGAAACCAGCCTAAAGAGACACTGAAGAGAAAAAAAAATATGATATAATGAATTGGTTGCGTAGTACGGATAATTACTAGAACATTAGTAGCAAAGAAAATAGTCTCATATTTTTTTTTTCAGTTATATAGTGTTTTTTATAACATTGCATCATTCTCTAATATTTGCAGTTTACACAATACTCAGCATTCTAAATTAGTTTACAGAGCAGGCCAGTGAACTACTGACCTGTCCTCTGGAGAGAAAAAGAAAATTCAGTGACTGATAGTTGACATAACAAGCTTCAGAAGATAGAGCTCTCTGTGACTTTGAAAGTCGTGGAGCTCAATGGCTCTTTTGCATAGATAACAACTGGAGTTTCTTAACTCTTCCTGTACTGGAAACAATATTAGACTTAGTCTCTGTTCCTAATGTTTTATTTCTTAGCTGTACTACACATACAAATCATTATATCATAATTTTTTTTTCCGCTTCAGTGTCTCTTTAATGCGGGATTATCAGCCACAACTCCAAATTCTATTTAAACACTGCAATGTGTTTAAAATGCAGCCAGAAATTTCTCTGCAAGTACAAGCTCTCCAATCTTATCGTGAGAGAAACAGAGGCGCCAGCAGGATAAAAGGTAATAAAAATTTTAAAATTTGCTGGGAGGCAGTGGTGGACTTACCTCCGGGAAGGCAGACTCAAAATACTGTCTGAATTAAACAAATAAATTTATTATTGGTACCCCAAAAGATGCAACGCGTTTCGCAGGCACAGCCCGCTTCATCAGGCAATAAGATAGGGGACAAACAGTAGCTCGTCAGTAGCACGAATGGCACCTCTTCAGGTGCCATTCGTGCTACTGACGAGCTACTGTTTGTCCCCTATCTTATTGCCTGATGAAGCGGGCTGTGCCTGCGAAACGCGTTGCATCTTTTGGGGTACCAATAATAAATTTATTTGTTTAATTCAGACAGTATTTTGAGTCTGCCTTCCCGGAGGTAAGTCCACCACTGCCTCCCAGCAAATTTTAAAATTTTTATTACCTTTTATCCTGCTGGCGCCTCTGTTTCTCTCACGATAATACTGTGTCCACCCCTGGTGGAGGGGTGACCTACCCCTACTTTCCTGATCTACAGAGAGCGACATCTTAATCCTGAGTGAGGACAGGTCTAATCTCCTCACCTGCATCTACAGTGGTTGCCTAAGAGGTAACCCATGTTTGTGAGTATATTCATCTCACACTTACATTTATCCACGGTTTCCAATACATACTACACTATATTGGGCTCTCGGTGTCTCCTAATTAAGCTCTCCAATCTATTCAGGAATCTCTCTGCTGTTATTATATTTTCTCAGTCCCCCAGGCTCTTTTCTGTGCCATCGCCAATGACCCTCCGACCTTTCTTCTTCTCACTGATTGGCTGATCAGACTGTTGCCTAGCTAAAACATCCTCCTGTTCTCACCGGTGGTTACAAGTAAGGCTGAGGTGACTCCGTGATTGGAGGAAAAAAGAAAGAAAAGTTAAGAGAAGAAATTACATCAGGATTTAGCCTCAAACTGTGGGCAAAAAATACATGGTTCCCACCAGGAACAGAATTATCTTCATTTAGTATATACAATTCACTGAAATCAAAACATGGACAGTACAATACATGTGTTATGTAAGTAGATCAAGTATTTATATACTTATATATGTTTTGTTTTCCCTGGCATAGTATGGCTACACCTACTGCTTTAAGCTTGGTGTATCTGAGGAGTGCCTGAGCAAATCAAGAGATCAGCTTTGGATCCAAGTGTCATTACTTTGTTTACTTAGTTTCTATTTTAGTGCTCTCTTGTTTTTTCTGGGAAGTCTGTCTGATCCTTATCTGTGTCCTGCTCTGCCTGTGCCAGTGTAGTCAGGTGTTTTCTGTGGGATTCCAAGTGACTAGCCTTATGGTGACACAAGACATCCACTGCCCAGTTTGTCAGCTTTAGTCAACTATTCACTATCTCGCCATGTTCTGTTGTTTTCTCAACCCCACTTGGACATATGAGTTGCCAATGCCATGCAATGGGGAACTCACTACATTTGGCACCAAAGCCATCTTTGCTCTGGACCACATCTGATTGTCCAGAAGATGCCCTTCCCTTTCAGGCACTTGGTACTCATCTTCAAGTCAACGTTTAGCAATACAGACAATTAAGTATTACTGAAGACCAAATTTGCTTTGATGTACCACTTGAAAGAAAATAGAATGTTTCAATAACTCAGTAGCGTTTCTCACTAGTTTGCTATTGTATGTTAATCACAGAAGTCCAAGAACTGTAGGAGGATGTCAGGCCCAGAGGACAGAGTTGGACGGAGCTGATAGGAGCCTCACTCTGTACACTGTACCGGCTCAGTACGAGGCAGCCGGAGCTCGCTGCTAAAGCTGAGCTAATCTATGTCTGCAGATGGCATTACAGAGCCTTCACCGCTGCCTGCAGCGCTCCATCCAGCCTGGCGCAGGCTCAGTCAGATAAGGTCAATGAGCCCAGGGCCCCTGGCAGCTTCTCCTGCATGTCGCATTGGCAGAGCATGGAGATGCGTAATCATGGATTAATTCAGTGCTGCTTAGCGTGAGGCAGACAAGAGGACTGATAGCTTGTATTAAACGTGCTGGGGAGGTATAATGTAAACACTCATGGGAGAGTGTGAAAGGTTAACATTATGGCCAGAGAAGCAAGTTGGACTCATTAGCGCTTGTTTTCACACAGATTTCCAGACCTGTTAATCACTGGCATCGCATGCTTGCAACATGGCCACTGGCAGTCCTAAATTACAGGGGAAAATTAGCAGATTTGAACCCCGCCCCAGCCAAGATTCATTAAAGTGACACTGATGAAAAAAACAAACCTCATGATATAATGAAGTGTATGTGTAGTACTGATAATTTATAGAACATTAGTAGCAAAGAAAAGAGTCTTATATTTTTATTCTGTTATATAGCTTTTTTTATAACATTGTATCATTCTGTCATATTTGCAATTACAAACCACACTCTGCGTTTTAATCTATGAAACAAAGCACAGCTAATAATCTTTTGATCTCCCCTGCAGGAAAACCTTATCTAAATCTGTCTCTGTTTTTTTTTATGTATAAATGCTTCAGGAAACAGCATTGTAACTGAACCAAGCTTGGTGTGAGAGCTCAGAGAAGCTCTTTTGCATAGATAACAAGTGAAGTTTCTTAACTCTTCCTGTACTGGAAATCCATTTGAGAATTGTGTCTTTGCTACTAATCATACCTCCCAACTTTTTGAGATAAGAAAGAGGGACACATAAGCCACGCCCCTGCCACACACCTAATCACACCCCCGACACACCCCTGGTCACGCATACCATAAAGATTTCATCAGAAAAATATGTTGTTTTATAATTCAAACCACACTGGTCCTCTCTATCCTGGTTCATTTTCCTTCATATTACCACATGGAAATAAGAAATACATCCATTTAAAGGATTGGAATAAAGTTTATAGTCAATTAAGCACATTCTTAAAGGGGTTCTTTCGCGAATGAGGAAAAAAAATAAAAAGTGGTTTATGCATAAACTATTAAACATCCTTCTAAAATAGTGTAAAAAAGTTTTTTTAAAAAAATGAATGGTTTCATCAATACAACATGTAATGGAAATAGTGACGTATGAAGGACTGGGAGGCTAATCCATTTGTTAGGGTTTTTTTTTTTTTACTTTCTTTTCACAACCATAACTGCTACCTACATAGTTTTCAGTGGTATAACCCACTTCTAGCAGAATTCACGTTCTAGCCCTACCAGCTATAACAGCTGAGCTCCACTGAGCTGTTCAATATGTGTTTACATTGTTGCTAGGCAACCAGACCCAGTGCAGAGACTCCTTTGTGAAAAAAGAGTCATAAGCTGCTGGAAGAATCAGTCCCATCTACACCATATGATTCTTTGTCAGATTCGATTCAATTTGATTCGATTTATTGATTTGTTTTGATTCAATCTGACATGTCCGATTCATGATTCGATCGAATTGAATCGAATCATGAATCTGACATGTCAGATTGAATCAAATCAATAAATCGAATCAAATTGAATCGGATCTGACAAAGAATCATATGGTATAGATGAGACTGATTCTCCTAGCAGCTTATGACTTTTTTCACAAAGGAGTCTCTGCATGGGGTCTGGTTGCCTAGCTACAATGTAAACATATTGAGCAGCTCAAGGTAGCTCAGCTGTTAGGGTTATAACAGCGATTCCTGCTAGAAGTGGGTTATACCACTGAAAACTAGGTAGGCAGCAGTTATAGTTGTGAAAAGAAAGTAAAAAAAAAACACCCCTAACATATGGATTAGCCTCCCAGCGTCATCCGTCACTATTTACAAGTATTGATAAAACCATTTTTTTAAAAAAACTTTTTACATTATTTTAGAAGGATGTTTAATAGTTTATGCATAAACCACTTTTTATTTTTTTCCTCATTCGAGAAAGAACCCCTTTAAGTAAGAAAAATATATACGGTATATTTACAAAGATCTGTACATCAGTCCTGAAAGAGGGACAAATAAGGGAAAAAGAGGGACAGGGGGACATGGCTCCCAAAGAGGGACTGTCCCTCCAAAAGAGGGACAGTAGGGAGCTATGCTACTAATGTTCTATTTATGCAATACATTCTTTCATAAGTTTATTTTCACTTCAGATTCCCTTTAATTACTCCAGCAAGAGTTATTGGCCAAGCGGTTTCTCTGTAGTGTATACATCATAGGACCACCTTATCCTTCTGCTTCCCCTTTAAAAAAAATTTAAATTTTGTTTTGTTTTTCTCTTTAATTGCACTAGTTTTCTGTAACTGGCATTGAGCGTGCGCACATGTGACAGTTACAGCTACAATGCCTGTAAGACTTTAGATAAACACTGAACCTTCTTGAGGTAGCATGACTTGAGGAAATGAAGCATAATGTTTCCAAACCTTCAGAATCTTTAGGGCTCTTTCACATCAGAGCTTGCGTTGGAGAACGCTCAAAGCATACATTTTGTTGTGTGCGTTTTAATGCGTTTTGATATGCGTTGCACTGCAGTGAGTGTGCGTTTTTAATCCGTTTTCAATCCGTTACTGCACATAGAAAAACGCAGGTAATTTTTTTTTCTTTTAGTTTTCAACTTTCTACATTGTTCCTCTGTTGCATTCTGGGACTGATTGCCTGCGTTAACGGATTAAAAACGCGCATAGTGTGCGTTTTACATTGACTAACATTGTAACACAGAAAGCTAGCGTCGGCCGAAAAACTGCGCCTGGGTGCAGTGTAACGCAACGCACAAAAAGGCTGCGTTATATGTGAAAGCTAAAATGAAAGTCTATGGACTTTCATTTCACCTTGGGTAACGCAAACTTTACCCTTTGCGTTGAAACGCAGAAAATCTGCCCTAATGTGAAAGAGCCCTAACGTGATCTGCAGAGAGACATTGGAGAAGATTTACTGAGGGGTAGTCCACATGAGGACATAGGATATCCAACTAACTTGGACTGAATATTTTTATTTATTTATTTTCAAAAAAGGTGTCTGCCATTAAGAAGAAGAAATTTTGAAACTCGCACCTGGAATACGTCAGAACAAAGAGAGGATTGCTGATGCTGAAAGGTTAATGTGCTACTGTTTATGATATTGCAAAGACACAGACACACACACAGGCACAAACTAGACAAATTAGACTAAAGGTGTTCACACACGCACTTACACACGCACTACTATAGAGAACGTCAGTGTGATGATCCGCTCAGCTGGCTGCACAGGCAGACAGCTGTTTGTCCATTCCTCTAGTCTGTGGGCTGCAGGTCTCTGGAACAGAGACCTGTCTTTTCATTGCAAGTTTCTGTTCTGTTCTCTTGCTGGGGAATTTGCATACATTCGTTATGCAAATCCTCTACCTGCCTTCTTTGATGACTGGCACTATAAGAGCTTTATGTTTCCCAGAATGCTTTGCTGGTCATTTCCCTTCCTTGCTCAGTTCCTGATGGACACTGCTGGAGTGTCAGCCATTGCTATCTAGTATAGTTAATTCCTGGGGGTTGCTTTTGGCTCCCCTTCTAGCCCAGTCAGGTTGTATTATCTGTATTGCCTGTTGTGTCTTGTCTTGCCTGTTTGCCATTGTCCTGTCCCTATGGTGGTTGACAGGAAATGGTTCTGATCTATGTTCTTGGAGTATAGCTGGTGCAGCGGTTGCTACCAGCTATCTCTTCTGTTCTGTTTCCTGGGATCGCGCTAGCTACTTTGTGCTAGCGCTGGGGATCCTTCTGTTCTGTTTCCTGGGATCGCGCTAGCTACTTTGTGCGAGCGCTGGGGATCCTTCTGTTCTGTCTTGTCGGTCGCGATTGCGCTGTCACCAACGGCGGTTGATAGCGTTCTGTCTTGCTGAGATCGCACTAGCCGCTAGCGTTAGCGGCTGTGGATCTTTCTGATCTATGTTCCTGCTTGGATCACACTTGCTCTGGCGGAAGAGCGGTGGATCCTTCCTGCCTAGTTCTTGTTTTTCGTGTGTCTGTCTTGTCCGCTGCGCTTGCTACAGGCTCGGTGAGGTAACCGTTAAGCAAGCGCTCGCGTCCCCTGTTTCATGTTTGTCTGTTTATGGTTAGTTAGGCGTGCTTGTCTCTATTGTGCTTATCACGTGGAGATCGCGCATAACCGCGTGCACTGTTGCGAATGAGTGCGGTGTTTGCGGTTAGCTAGCGGTTGTTGTTTTCCGTATCTCCTTATTGTATTTGCTGTGCCTTTGCTACCCTTGTATTCTATTCTGTTCTGCCTTGTGTCACGTCTCGCGATCGCACCTCTCGCGATCGTGTTCCTATTTCGTATCTGCTGTTGTGTGTGTGTGTGCGCGGTCGCGGAGTGGCGACTGGATTGGCGCACACACATACAACCTATCCCTTTTGCTCAATCTCATTCACTATCGCCTCTCTTGCAATTGCATTCTGCGCTTCGTACAATTCCTGTCTGGCACTTGTGGAGGTACAGAGGATTGGTTCCTCTGCACTCCCCAGCGCCATCTGCCGACAGGAATTTCCCTCTACAGGTGCGTAGCACCTTTTGCTGGGTTCCTGCAAATTATACGCTTGTGGAGGATCTCCGCCGTGTCAGCGCACGCGTTGTGCGCTGATCACGGGGAAAGTTCCACAATCGTGACAGAATGACCAGCCTAACCCAAAACCCCAGTGTAGACGGAATTTCCGATTTGTACGATTTTGTCGAATATGGCTCTTGTACCTTTAAGAGATTTAAAAAACTTGCACCTGAATCAGCAGACGAATTTTTGTCTGAGTGTACGAAACTGTTAGCGAACCCTGAATTCCAATGCACCCCAGTGTCTACCTGGACCCCCCAAATGGTCTACATTCTGTTGGGGGGCGAAATGTCAATGTGGGGTTATGATGTGTTAGATCATACCACCCTGAGTCAAAGACCCCTGGAATTCTTGGCCTTTTTAATTCACAATTGGCTGAGATTACCTCAATTACCATACCCCCTTAATGAGTTGTTGTCAGCAGCTCAATCAGCTGTTCCATCTACTCTTTCATCCATAAAGCAGCCATCCAAAGCCTCTAAGTCTAAACGTAAAAGATCTAGGAAGGCTTCCCAGCGGAAAGATCCGTTGCCCATGGCAACCACAGATAGAGAGGTTATTTCTGTCAAGTCTGAAATGGGCAAAACCATGCATGATGATAATGATGTTTATAATGCATCTGCTGATCAGTTTCCAGGTTTTTTGCCCCAATCCAAAGCTTATGTGGATCCTGCTATAGGTAGGATCGCACACTATATTAAAGCAGTCAAAAAATCTGTACTCGTTCCTGATCCCCACCCATATGGAGATTATTTAGATACTGGGTTGTTCGAACCGCCATTTGCCTCATGGGAAATCGGGGCCTTGGTGGAGGAATTTGATTTGGATTGGAAAGCCTTTTGCGATTTTTACATCGCAAAAAGCGCGGATGTCCTGAACGATTGTCTTGACTCTGTGTGCCTTTTGATTGATTCTGATGAATGTGACAAGTGTGTTGTGGATCTGGTGATGTATGTGTGGCAGATCATTTTGGATGAATTACACACACACCAATTAATTGATCCCAATAAAGAGGTAAAAGATTCCCGTTCTGTTCCTGCTCCAGTTCCATCTGTAGACTGTGCGCACTATGATTGTTCATCCTTTAAGTGTGCATGGGAGCCCCCGTTTGAGAAATGGGAGATCGAGCTCCTGGTCTATGAATTGGAATGTGATTGGAGATCGTTTTGCAATCAATACCGTTCTAAAAACGAAGCAGTTTTGTATGCGTGCATTGAGTCTGCGTGCACTTTAATCAAGACTGGTGAATGTATCTCTGACTTTGTGACTCCGCTGTTTGACGTGTGGAGAATGATTTTGGATGAACTACATGCGCTTCAATCTGCTAAAAACACATTGTCAGCGGACGATTGTTCCAATCCTCTGGATTTAAAGAAAGTGAGTTTTGAATGCATTCCCTTTCCCAAAGCAACTGAGTGTTTGAAGTCTGAGTGCAAGTCGTTCAGAGCAGTTGCTTGTGTGGAAGTTGAACCAGTGCGGTCTGATGTCGCCACCGCACGTATGGCTGCAAAAGGTCTGTGTGGTCCTGTGTCTAAGGAAGACAGATTTTTTCCCTCAGGATCTCTAAGATCGTCCGTTTGTGAGCCTGCCATGGGGAAAATTCCTAAGTTATGCAACTTTAAGAAAATTATTGATGTGTCTAATAAAGTTTCTCCTGTTGTTGTCGTCACTTCTTTTGCAAATGAATCTATGTCTTATTCTGTTCGCACCTGTGCAGGCCTGTTGCCTGATGACAGTTGCTCCAGTGTTTCTGTCCTAGATGCCTTGCAGTCTGCTCCGCAGATCGCGGAGGTTTGCGATATGGAAGCGTCAGTTTCGCAACCTAAAGCGATCTTGGATCCGCAAATTTTGCGTTCTGACTCCTCGGATTCGACCTTGTTAGCCGAATCTAAGAGTGAGACAGCGCTTCGGTTTTGCGAATCTGATGCTGAAGCTTCTTTGCCTTGTCCAGAGAAGCTTTCTCTGAACCTGCCCTGTACCATGAATGAAGGCATGATGTCCACTTGCATTGACATTTGCGAGTCTGATTCTGAAGAAAGTATTGACTCTCCACCCAGTACTCTGGATGAGTCAATATTGCCTTGTACAATATCTCCTGCCCTGCCCCTAGAGGCTCGTCTAGGTATTGCTGCTATTTTTACCTGTCTTTCTGCAGTTTTGGAGTTGCAAGCTAGTTTGATTACTACGCAGAGTTCTGGGTGCAGCGAGATTAAAGTTAGGGAGTCAGTGTGTGGTCCAGTGAATATTCCTGTACGTTCCACTCATGATGATGAAATTCAGTCTCAGTTTATGGTGGAACCTTCCCTGGGACATCTGCCCTGTTCTCAAAGTAAAGTTCCAGTTTTGCCCTGTAACATGGATAGTACAGAATCCTTCTTAGACAACTTGAAAAATGATGTTCCTGAGGTCTTGTTTGATGATCTGAAGGTCTCCGAGTTCCTCCCAAAGGGTGCAGAACTTGAAGGAGATGTCTCCTGCCCTCCAGGTCCTTCTGAGGTGTTGCCCACTTCAGTAGGCATTGCTGCCTTGCTGACTACTTTTGCAGCTCTTGTGGAGCTTCATTCATGTGTAGTCAATGATGATATTACAGTTACAGAAAATTCTGAATTTGAGTCTTCTTTTGAAAGACCAGTACCTGTGACCTTTACTCGTGATGATTTTCTGCCCGGTACTGGTTTTGGTCTTGTCGTGTCGGACTCTGAGGTTGGCAGTTCCCCGACATGTCCTGAGGTTTCTCCTGTACTAGTGTACCCCGATGTGCTCTGTGACCCAGAAAGCCCAAGTGTGCCTCGGTTACCAGCGTACTCAGATGCTTCCTCAGTGGAGACATGTTCTGATATAGCCTGCCTGCTTGCATGCCCAGAAGTGGGCCCTGAAAGTCCTGATCTTGATGGGTGTCCTGCTAATTTTGAGTCTGGAATGATCATAGGTTCCATAGGGGTTCTTGGTGGTTCTCCATGTGAGCCTGGTGAGCGTTCTGGCTTCTTGGGATCTCTGCGGAGCTTCAAGGCGTTCTGGGAGATTCCGGGAAAGGTTTTGCTTGGTGCCCTGAATACGATCAGCAATGGCTTTGGTGTTGTAAGGGACACTTCGAACAGGTATTGCGGCAGGTTTGGTATTCTTGGACGCTCCTTGGAAGGTGGTGGGTATTGTCTGGAGGGTGTCGATGGCTTCTTCTCTGGTGTCCACAGTCCTGATGGGTGTTACGCTGAGACTTGTAGTGCTGATGGGCATGTTTCGGTGGCTTCTGCTTCCGATGAGGTCGGTTTCGGATGGACTGACTCTGGAATTGGGCCTTGTCGGGCTGTCCTGACCTTCATGAGTCTTCAGTTAGAGTTTTGTGATGTTACCAGTCTTGAGGGATGTCTGGAATCCATCCCTAGAAGGGGGGGTACTGTGATGATCCGGTCAGCTGGCTGCACAGGCAGACAGCTGTTTGTCCATTCCTCTAGTCTGTGGGCTGCAGGTCTCTGGAACAGAGACCTGTCTTTTCATTGCAAGTTTCTGTTCTGTTCTCTTGCTGGGGAATTTGCATACATTCGTTATGCAAATCCTCTACCTGCCTTCTTTGATGACTGGCACTATAAGAGCTTTATGTTTCCCAGAATGCTTTGCTGGTCATTTCCCTTCCTTGCTCAGTTCCTGATGGACACTGCTGGAGTGTCAGCCATTGCTATCTAGTATAGTTAATTCCTGGGGGTTGCTTTTGGCTCCCCTTCTAGCCCAGTCAGGTTGTATTATCTGTATTGCCTGTTCTGTCTTGTCTTGCCTGTTTGCCATTGTCCTGTCCCTATGGTGGTTGACAGGAAATGGTTCTGATCTATGTTCTTGGAGTATAGCTGGTGCAGCGGTTGCTACCCGCTATCTCTTCTGTTCTGTTTCCTGGGATCGCGCTAGCTACTTTGTGCGAGCGCTGGGGATCCTTCTGTTCTGTCTTGTCGGTCGCGATTGCGCTGTCACCAACGGTGGTTGATAGCGAATCGTTCTGTCTTGCTGAGATCGCACTAGCCACTAGCGTTAGCGGCTGTGGATCTTTCTGATCTATGTTCCTGCTTGGATCACACTTGCTCTGGCGGAAGAGCGGTGGATCCTTCCTGCCTAGTTCTTGTTTTTCGTGTGTCTGTCTTGTCCGCTGCGCTTGCTACAGGCTCGGTGAGGTAACCGTTAAGCAAGCGCTCGCGTCCCCTGTTTCATGTTTGTCTGTTTATGGTTAGTTAGGCGTGCTTGTCTCTATTGTGCTTATCACGTGGAGATCGCGCATAACCGCTTGCACTGTTGCGAATGAGTGCGGTGTTTGCGGTTAGCTAGCGGTTGTTGTTTTCCGTATCTCCTTATTGTATTTGCTGTGCCTTTGCTACCCTTGTATTCTATTCTGTTCTGCCTTGTGTCACGTCTCGCGATCGCACCTCTCGCGATCGCGTTCCTATTTCGTATCTGCTGTTGTGTGTGTGCGCGGTCGCGGAGTGGCGACTGGATTGGCGCACACACATACAACCTATCCCTTTTGCTCAATCTCATTCACTATCGCCTCTCTTGCGATTGCATTCTGCGCTTCGTACAATTCCTGTCTGGCACTTGTGGAGGTACAGAGGATTGGTTCCTCTGCACTCCCCAGCGCCATCTGCCGACAGGAATTTCCCTCTACAGGTGCGTAGCACCTTTTGCTGGGTTCCTGCAAATTATACGCTTGTGGAGGATCTCCGCCGTGTCAGCGCACGCGTTGTGCGCTGATCACGAGGAAAGTTCCACAATCGTGACAGTCAGACCCTCCCGCCGGGCGGGCGTTCTGCCGACAGTAGTGCGTGTACAGTCTGTCGGCAGACTGATAAGGCTGGATCCGCTGAGCGTATCGTTCAGAAACAGCCTTATCAGTGTGCAGACAGATTATACACACACACTACTGTCGGGAGAACGCCCACCCAGCGGGAGGGTCTGACGGACCCGTCGTTCTCTATAGTAGTGCGTGTGTACGCACCTTTAGAGGCACCCCAAGGCCCCAACACCTTAATCTTTAGTTATCTGGCTTGCAGTCACTGCCATGTATCCCCTTTTCTTATTTCTCTCTGCTAAAAACACAATAGGGGAATAATAGCTGCGCCATGAGGCTGGAGCCTCTCTCGCATCTCTGGCCCGGACACACACACACCTCTAAAACACACATACCTCTTAAAGGATACCACAACTGACATGTGGCATAATGAGATAGACATGGGTATGTACAGTGCCTAGCACACAAATAACTATGCTGTGTTCCTTTTTTTCTTTCTCTGCCTGAAAGAGGTAAATATCAGGTATGTAAGTGGCTGACTCAGTCCTGACTCAGACAGGAAGTGACTACAGTGTGACCCTCACTGATAAGAAATTCCAACTATAAAACACTTTCCTAGAAGAAAATGGCTTCTGAGAGCAAGAAAGAGATAAAAAAGGGGGACATTCTTATCAGTGAGGGTCACACTGTAGTCACTTCCTGTCTGAGTCAGGACTGAGTCAGCCACTTACATACCTGATATTTACCTCTTTCAGGCAGAGAAAGAAAAAAAAGGAACACAGCATAGTTATTTGTGTGCTAGGCACTGTACATACCCATGTCTATCTCATTATGCCACATGTCAGTTGTGGTATCCTTTAATATACCTAGGACAGCCTGGTGTTTTCACCATGCATGTGCTTGCAAGTGTTTAAGGGAACCTAAACTGAGGAGGATATGGATTTTTCCTTTTAAAATAATACCAGTTGCCTGACTCTCCTGCTGATTCTGTGTCTCTAATACTTTCAGCCAAAGACCCTCAACAAGCATGCAGATCAGGTGCTCTGACTGGAGTTAGACTGGATTAGCTGCATGCTTGTTTCAGGTCTATGTTTCAGCCACTACTGCAGTCAGAGATCAGCAGGACTGCCAGGCAACTGGTATTGTTTTAAAGGAAACATCCATATCCCTCTCAGTTTAGGTTCCCTTTAATGATGAATAAAATAACAAAATTCTGTTTTGCCTTAATTTTCATGAAAATAACAGTCAACCTAAAGTTAAAGATTTAGTTTACCCAGAGTCGGATCATCCACAAGGCAAACCTAGGCAGTTGCCTATTGCCTAGGCTAGGGCTTGAAGAGAGTCTAGGGGCCCAGTGGGTGCTAACCCCTACCAAATACTACTAAAAAAGCCAGCTCACCATCAGTGGTGGGCAAAAACTGCTATCTTGCCTAGGGCCTCATTTCATTCAGATCCGTTTCTGAGTTTACTCTCCCAGACGCCTCACTGCTAATATAATTTTCTGGAAACAGAAGGTGTTTGCAATAATTCAGCTTTAAGTGAGCAACTGTAGTTTCCCACGATGCATCACTCCCAAATATGCAAATCATCTCTGTGCCCCTGAAAGCCAGGCACAGATCTAGAAGCACTGGTGTATAGTGATCCCATAGCTCATAAATATATACAGAACCCCTTACCTACAGGGTGCTGCTCCTCTGGCCCTCTGTTTGTATAGGATCTGCCATTTCCCCGGGACAGACTGCAACTGTGACGCATTTTGAAGTTCCTGGTGAAGACGCATGCCCGCAACTGCTGCAATGCATGCTGGGAGATGCAGAGCTGGATCATCCACAAGGCAAACCTAGGCGGTTGCCTAGGGCTTGGAGAAGGTCTAGGATTCTAGTGGATGCTAGTCCCCTCCAAATATTACTAAAAAAGACAGGTGACCATTAGCAGGGTGCAAAAACTGCTACCCTCACTTAGGGTACCATTACATTTTAATCCTTCTCTGGGGAGATGTAGTCCTTGGATGCGAGTACTGAGATGTTCACGTTATATAATTTATATACAAATGCTTAGTTGCCTTTGAATAGGCAATGTGTAACATTTGTTACTTTTTCAGTAGTACTTCAAAATGTACTTATTGCGGTTTGTTATTAGTATTTTTCTGGTACACAGACACTGTACTGGCCAAGAAGTGGACAGACTGCTCTGACTGTCCGGAATAGGTATCATTGATCCTAGGCTATAAAATCCATCACAGTGTCATAAAAACATTTACTTGGTACGGTAGTATTCTAGACAAATGGAAGAAAAAAAATTTAGAAAATAAATTCACCTTGGGTCGCATTTTACACATCATTTTTTCTTTTTTTTCTTCTTTGTTGTTGGGGTTTTTTTGGGGGACAAAATTATTTTTTTTTTCATTATTTTGACCTTTTTCTCCAAAAAGAAAATACATCAGGTAAACTGTAATTTCACAAGAAAGCCGCATCTCTACTGTAAAAAGTAACATATCAGCAGCAATAAAGCCATAGTTCCCAACAGTCCCTCTTCTGAAGGGACAGTCCCTCTTTGGGAACCCAGTCCCTCTTTCTTCATTTGTCCCTCTTTCAGGGCTCAGGACTGATGTACAAAAGTAGGTAAATATATGTATTTTTCTACTGAAAAATGTGTTTAATTGACTCTAAACTTTATCCCCATCCTTTAAATTGATTTATTTTCAAGTGTTAATATGAAGGACAATGAACCAGGATAGAAAGGACCAGTGTGGTTTGAATTATAAAACAACATATTTTTCTTGTGAAATGTTTATGGTATGCAAGACTATGGGGTGGGATTAGGGGTGTGGCAGTGTTGTAGCTTAAGTGTCCCTCTTTCTTATCTCAAAAAGTTGGGAGGTATGATAAAGAAGGGGTGCCCAACGCGCCGATCATGATCACGCATGCCAATGAGAACCGCAGAAGTGGAGCAAACAAGTAGATATGCATCCCCTATCAGCGCTGCTGAGATCCTCCTTCAGCTCTGGCCAGGAGTGTAACTATGCTGGACCGGCCCCCCTGCAGAGATCTGTGGGCGGACCCCCCTTCATCACAGTGGAGGTGGGCCGGGAGCTAGGGGCCCGGTTCAGTAACTTGTTTTGCAGAGCATTATGTGCAGCAGAAGTGTATACATTACCTGATGCCGCCGCATGCGCCGCCGCCACTCGGTAAATTTTCAAGTGCCGTGCACTGTGTGCAGCCAGCCAATCACCATGCAGATTCAGTCCCTGGCACTTGTAAACTAACCAGGAAGTTAGTAGAGGTGACGCAGGCCCCCCTCCCAGCTCCGGCTTCCCCGCTACAACCTCAGTGGCCATCCACAGTCTCATTTCTGTGATGCCCTCTAGTGGTGTCTATTTACATGCGTTGTTGGAGGGGTCACTGAGATAAGACTGTGGACGGTAGAGCTGAAGAGGAATCTTGGCAGTTCTGGTGAGTAAAACACCCTCCCCTGCTCTGCACATGTGGCTGTCTATGATTAGGGGAGTGGGGACTACAAATAGTGGGGGAACATGTGGCTGCCTTTGCTGGGGTGGGGGTAGCAAATACTAGGGGCACATCTGGGTGTCTACACTGGGAAGTGGGGGGCTACCTCTGTGATATTGTATGGTAAAACCAACACGCAGACCTCCAAAACACAATTGTTCATTTATAATGTTTACTATTTTTCTGATGCTCAGATGAAGAGAACAATGCATTCTAGAAATATATTTTAGTACATAATAAACTTAAAAAGCAAGCAGTGCACCACAAGCCCAATCCTTTACCCAATAAAGCGGCGGACTATATGCCGTAATGGTGTCATTGCGTTGTGTCCTTGTTGGGATGGCCTGGGATTCTGTATGACCGCAATATAGTATGAAATTGAATATCTGTGCATGCATGAAATCCTATACTGAAATCAAGTGTATTGATCCAATGCCCGATTCTACAGCTTACACAATGTTCGGACATTCCCCCTCCATAATAACGGCCATGAAACCTGCGGTGCTCTAGTAGTGATTGCAAAACCTACAATGACTTTTCCCCCAGATGAGCTGATTTTTTACCATGGTTCACCTACGCTGCAGAATGAAATGTTTTCCACAGCCTGAAAATACATACATTTGAATAAACAAAACAAATAATGACAGTCATTTCAAAAGCAAGTGTATAGTAGCAAACCTTAATAGAGGTTAGAGACAGTGGGTGTCCTTGGATTTTCCATTAAAGAAGGGTGGTACTTATACAGGGTATAAGCAAATGTGTAGTTCTTTTTATATTGTATTATAATCACATATGGACTCTTTTATATAAGTACCGAAAATGCCAATTCTAATAGTAATCAGGATGAAAAGTGATTGTAAGCATTGCACAGAAAAGCTTTTTTATGGTTCTAAACAGGTGTAAAGAGCCAAAACAAATGAACTGCTATGGATGAATTAAAGCAACCTATAAACCAATTGAAAAAACACCCATCTAGCAATAAGTAATGTATTTTTTGGACTATAAGACTTTTTCTCCCCCAAAAGGGTCTTATAGTCCAAGTGCAGGGAGTTCCTGGCTTGTGAACGCCTTCCATTATGAACCTCCAACCCACCGCAATGTCGGTGGACTTCCTGTACTGTGCCCATGCAGAGGAGGACACAGGGGGACAAACAGAGGACACAGGGGGACACAAAGGGGCATAGAGGAGGACACAAGGAGGACAGAGGTGGATGCAAGGGGGACAGAGGAGGACACAGGGAGACACAAGAGGTACAAGGGGGCATGAGGTACAAAGGGGTATAATCCACAAGATGCCCCTTCACGATGGATGCACCAGATTCAGTATATATTTTTTTTCTCCTGGTCTTTGTCCTCTAAACCTAAGTGCATCTTATAATCTGAAAAATACAGTAAATCATAGAAACCAGGGGTGTAACTAGAGGGGTCCCGGAGCTGTAAGGTGGCCCCAATTACTACGTCACTCCCTCTGATAAAGAGGTCCATCCTTCAGATCAGGTGTTTTTGTGGCTACACTTGTTATGGGTTTGAAGATCCCGTTGGCCACACTTGTTTTATGAGTCTTGTGAGATGGGACCCCAGGCTGTGAGGGTCACCAAGGGGAGGCAAGCGAAGGGGTGTGAACATAAGGGGGCATCAAAGTTTTGCATAGGGGCCCCATGATTTGTAGTTATGCTCCTGCAAGAAACAATTGTCCAATGTACCAACATTTATTAGGGACTTATCCCTGAATAAAAACTATTACAAACTTTGAAGCTGGTGACATCAAGTGTCCAATCATGTAATAATAATCTCAGCCAATCATATAACAAGGATCACAGCAAAATGGATATTCATAGGTGGTGACACCTAGATCTTTTAATGCATGCTGGGCAGCAGCCCCACCCATATTAAGCCACACCACCATAGGATAACTCAGTCATGCAATGCAGAATTGCAGAGGAAGCAGAGGTGTAGTGCAGCGGTGGGCATCGAGTTGTCGGTAGTCACATGGTCCAAGGCTTTAGCAGTAACCTTTCCATGCAGGTTCATGTATTACTGAGTATTTCTCTTTTTTAACTTTAGCATTGCACAACTGAGTTAACCTTGTGGTGACTTGGTGGTTCCAGGTCACCTCCCTGTTCTAGAGCGAGGAGGTACAGACCCTCCAAAACTCCACCCTACTGCTCAGTCCAATCAATGTGGAATCCTCTCCCTCATCTCCCCACTCTTCACAGTGGGTAAAAATAAGTGCTGGGAGAGCCATGGGTGATCCGAAAACTGGTGAGGGTTAATGAACATGCTTGCCTTATTCAAATTATAGTTTAGCCATGCCTTAACCACTTCAGCCTTCAGTCGTTTTCACTTTATGCATCCGAGCAATTATCACCTCCCATTCATTAGCCAATAACTTTATCACTACTTATCACAATGAACTGATCTATATCTTGTTTTTTTCCGCCACCAGGCTTTCTTTGGGTGGTACATTTTGCTAAGAGCCACTTTACTGTAAATGCATTTTAACAGGAAGAATAAGAAAAAAACGTAAAAAATTCATTATTTCTCAGTTTTCAGCCATTATAGTTTTAAAATAATACATGCCTCATAATTAAAACTCACGTATTGTATTTGCCCATTTGTCCCGGTTATTACACCGTTTCAATTATGTCCCTATCACAATGTATGGCAACAATATTTTATTTGGCAATAAAGGTGCATTTTTTGTGTTTTGCATCCATCACTAGTTACAAGTTTAAAAAAAAAAAAAAAATAGAAATATTTAATCTTTACATTGATATTTAAAAACCCTTAGGTAAATATTTACTTTTTTTTATTATTGTAATTTTTTTTTATTTTTATATTAAACATTTTATTTGGGTATTTTTGGGAGGGTGGGATGTAAACAGTAATTTTTTTATGTCAATGTGTGTTAATTTTAATTTTTTTTTACATTTAGTTGTAGTTTTACTTTTTGGCCACAAGATGGCAGCCATGAGTTTGTTTACATGACGTCAATCAATGCGTAACATATATGCTTAGAGGGACGCATGGGGACGCAAGAGCCAGAAAAAACGAAGCGAAGCTGTCGCTTTTTCTGCAGGGGAGAGAAATAAATCATCGGGCACCATGGCCAGATTGATTGATTCCTGGACTAACGATCCGCGGCCGGGAGCGCGTGTGCAAGCGCATGGCCTCCTGGACGTAACTGCCACGTCCAGGAGGCTGAAATGGTTAAAGAGCTGCTGGTATTGTTAAAAAATGGAAAATCATGGAAGCTGCAGTTATCTGCTCCAGCCAGTCATTTTGTCCACAGCATTTCCCTCTAACCTTTGGCATAGTTATTTATTAATGAACATTTGAGTAGATTTAGCCACTTGCAGCCAGTAGGTGTTGCTCCCAGGTGGGGTTCGGAGAAAGATAATAAACATACTTTTATAAGCTGTGTTAATAAAATTTGCAGTAAAGCTGTCCAGTAGGCGTAAGAAATAGCTACTAGCCGGCATTTCCTGAAAAATTACTGTAGCAGCAAAACCACCGTTACAGTTAAATAGAGTTGCTTGCAAAAATTATTGAGAAATTTAAAGCAGGCTTAGGCTACGAAAAGATTTCCAAAGCCTTGAACATCCCACAGAGCACTGTTCAAGCGATCATTCAGAAATGAAAGGAGAATGGCACAACTGTAAACCTACCAAGACAAGGCCGTCCACCTAAACTCACAGGCCAAACAAGGAGAGCGCTGATCAGAAATGCAGTCAAGAGGCCCATGGATGAGCTGCAGAGATTTACAGCTCAGGTGGGGGAATCTGTCCATAGAACAACTATTAGTCGTGCACTGCACAAAGTTGGCCTTTATGGAAGAGTGGCAAGAAGAAAGCAATTGTGAACAGAAAAGCATAGGAAATCCCGTTTGCAGTTTGCCACAAGTCATGTGGGGGACACAGCAAACATGTGGAAAAAAGGTGCTCTGGTCAGATGAGACCAAAATGGAACTTTATGGCCAAAATGCAAAACGCTATGTGTGGCGGTAAACTAACACTGCACATATTTCAGAACACACCATCCCCACTGTCAAATATGGTGGTGGTAGCATCATGCTCTGGGGGTGCTTCTCTTTAGCAAGGACAGGGAAGCTGGTCAGAGTTGATGGGAAGATGGATGGAGCCAAATACAGGGCAATCTTGGAAGTAAACCTCTTGGAGACTGCAAAAGACTTGAGACGGGGCAGAGGTTCACCTTCCAGCAGTACAACGACCCTAAACATAAAGCCAGGGTAACACTGGAATGGTTTGAAACAAAACATATCCATGTGTTAGAATGGCCCAGTCAAAGTCCCGATCTAAATCCAATCAAGAATCGGTGGCAAGATCTGAAAACTGCTGTTCACAAACGCTGTCCATCTAATCTGACTGAGCTGGAGCTGTTTTGCAAAGAAGAATGGGCAAGGATTTCAGTCTCTAGATGTGCAAAGCTGGTAGAAACATACCCTAAAAGACTGGCAGCTGTAATTGCAGCAAAAGGTGGTTCTACAAAGTATTGACTCAGGGGACTGAATAATTACGCACACCTTTGCATAACTTTGCAGTTATTGATTTGTAAAAAATGTTTGGAATCATGTATGATTTTGTTCCACTTCTCATGTGTACACCACTTTGTGTTGGTCTTTCACGTGGAATTACAATAAAATTGATTCATGTTTGTGGCAGTAATGTGACAAAATGTAGAAAACTTCAAGGGGGCCGAATACTTTTGCAAGCCACTGTAAAAGTTCAAAGGAAAATTCATATTTGCGTTATGCATTAACCATTGTGAAAAGGGTCTGTTAAAGAGAACCTGAGGTGGGCTCATATAATAAAAAAAAAAACCTAGGCTACCTGATCCGGGGGCTGAGTGGATCAGGTAGGCGCCATCCACGCCACTCTCCACCGCCCCTGAGGCCTGCTAGATCCCACTTTCACTCTCGCGACCTCTGGGACATGACACTGGAAGGAGAGAGATATCACAGGGAGGCAGGGGGAGCAGCCAGGAAGAGAGAGATGCCCAATGTCAGTTTGGGAAAGCCCGCAGGAACACCCGTAGTGGGCGTTTGAGCAGGGAATCCCTCTCCTCCCTTACCCTCTGAGATAGCAACAAATATTGTCGCTAATTTTGGGGGGGAGGGGGGGGTGGCTATAGCACGATGGTGGGGGGTGGGCTATAACATAGTTGTGGGGGGGGCGGATAGCGGTGGGGGGGCACAGAGTCATGTCATGAGGCAGAGAATATGCCTCTTTGTCCCACCTCCCCCCACACTTCCTCGGGTTCCCTTTAAGGATTCCATGGCAGTGAATACAGTCTCCTCATTTGTCTCCACCTAATAAGGAATTTTACTAAATATATCTTAACCACATCGGTATCTCTGGCCCATTACGTACCAGAGACCGCTGGTACGGAAAGCGAGGCTTAATGATGTCATGCCACATGGTTCCGCCACTAATGCCAATCACGCTGCTCTCTCATCGCTAAAGCTCACTCGCTCTGCCGGTACTATGACGCAAAGCTCTGTGAGCCAATCCGGAGCCGATTTCATTGAGATTGGCTCACATTGATCACGGGGTCAGGAGTCAATGAAACCGGCTCCTGACTTTCTCACACAGCACTGCCGTCATACCAGCGGCAGGGCGAGTGGGCTGCAGTGGTGAAAGAGCGGTGCTATCAGCGGGAGCAGCTGGAGTGTGTGGCGGGCTAATTGAAATCTATGTCCTGGCAGGGATAACAGATCCCAAACGGCGTAGATTTCAATTAGCGCGGTCTGGAAGCTGATAATGAATAAAACTGCATTTTTTTTTTTTTGCAATATTACTTTTTAAATTTAGTCAGTGTTTGCCTATTCTAAACTTTTTCCTTACCCTGATTTACATTCTTAAATTTATCACAGGTGGACACATCTTTACTGCTGGTAGGTGCATCGCTGCAGAATGTTAGATGTACTGTTCTGAAGTCAGTAAACACCTGGGCCCATATGCAATTACTTTTTTCTCACAAGTTTTCTCCCAGGTGATGTTTTCATACCTTCTCAATGAAATGCCTTTCAAACCACCAGCAAACCACCAGCAGGCAAAGATATACTCAAAATAATTTTCACAGTAAATTTTCGCCTACTTTTTGTTAGTTTTTTTAGTCGCTAAAAAAGTTATTTTAGAGGATACCAGATGTGAATAAAGTAGGAAAAAGGAAGGAACAGGTATCCTCTCTGCAGACTCTTCCGGGTCACTGAAGTCGGGCATTAGTGCGCAGGCGCTGGCTCAGCTGTGCGCGTCCTACAGAGTGTGCCCACTGGCGGGAGCGCACTGTGTGTAATGTCACTATGTCATGCGCAGGGTGCTTCTGGGCCGCGGGCGCATGCTGTAGGACGTGCGCAGCTGGGGTCAGTGCCTGTGCACCAACTCCGGCGACTCGGAAGAGGCTGCCGGGGGGAATTTAGGTAGGATCGGAGGGGCAGAGAGGAGAATGGGGGGGGAGGGGGGGGGACGGCATCAGGACAGCTGCCACTACCTGCCTGCTCCCCATGTTTTTCCTACTTTGTTTGCATCTGGTATCCTTTGAAGAGAAGATGAAAAATAGATCTCCTAGGAGAAAACTCAGAGAAAAAATTAATTGAATAAGGGCACTGGTCTCCCACAATGCTCTGGGAGGAGAATTCTGCATAACTAAACAGCTTAGGCTAAACATCACTGGAAGGGCCGGGTTGCATACAGCTATATATATAGGAAGTGTTTTTGATGCTGAAACCAGATAAACATCAGTATCCTGAATAATTTACTGCATTCTAGTATAAGTCACTATTGTGCCACTTTAATTAACGCCCCCTTTTTTTCCCTCCAAACGCGATAACAGCACTTTGACAATAAGAATTAATATATATATTAATGATCAGATTTCATCCGTTTCAAAAATAAGCCCCCGACCCCATGAATAGATACCAGCCTATGAATAATTGACGGGCTGCTTTGCTCATTTCTTTGTGTGGCTCGCTCATCTCCCTTTTCCGCTAGTATTTGTCCTTTCATATCAGCGATTTTAGCCTCGGAAAGCGTCCCGTGGTGTAATTTAATAGGCTTACAGTAAGAATGGAGAATACGCAGGGAAACTTGCCTCCCAGAGATGCAGCTCTTATCAGAGATATCTGCTCTTCTCACAATCTGGAAACGTTCGCTCTGTTATCTTGTTATATGGAAAGTGTTACTGGCAGCCACTTCAAGGAGGCAGCATGGATGTCTTTGGCGTTGTACAGCTGTCGCCGTGGTTTCTGGTGTGGCAGTTTGCGGGCGTCAGTCATTTGCAAAATTATCACACCTGCCATCTAAAATGTAATTAGTTGACGTCGTCTTTTAAACGGTAAATTAAGCAAACTTTTATCACAGTAATTGATTTTCGACCTTATCCCTTTCATGTCTGTGAGTATTTTGAGTATTTTATACCTTGTTGATGAGATTATTTTTTTTGTTTGTCATTTTGCAATAGTGATGCTTGTAATGGCTGAATAATGACTTCACCATAACTGTTACATACTTGCGATTACACTTGTAATTTCAATCACGAGTGGAATGGATTACTGTTTTGATACCGATTTCAAGTGGTGATTTTGTGTAATACGCAAAATTACGGTTGTCATTTTCGACTTTAATTATACTTGCATTGTACATGTATTAGTCTTACATACATTCATACTTACATAGCAACATATATGCATTTAAAAAAATTCTTCAGAGCATGGGAACTGGAAGATTTCCCACACTCTGAACAAAATTTAGAAACAAGAAATAGGTCAAGTGGTCAGAGATAATTATACAGCCATATACAGTGGCTTGCAAAAGTATTCGGCCCCCTTGAAGTTTTCCACATTTTGTCACATTACTGCCACAAACATGAATCAATTTTATTGGAATTCCACGTGAAAGACCAATACAAAGTGGTGTACACGTGAGAAGTGTAATGAAAATCATACATGATTCCAAACATTTTATTTACAAATAAATAACTGCAAAGTGGGGTGTACGTAATTATTCAGCTCCCTGAGTCAGTACTTTGTAGAACCACCTTTTGCTGCAATTACAGCTGCCAGTCTTTTAGGGTATGTCTCTACCAGCTTTGCCCATCTAGAGACTGAATTCCTTGCCCATTCTTCTTTGCAAAACAGCTCCAGCTCAGTCAGATTAGATGGACAGCGTTTGTGAACAGTAGTTTTCAGATCTTGCCACAGATTCTCGATTGGATTTAGATCGGGACTTTGACTGGGCCATTCTAACACATGGATAGGTTTTGTTTTAAACCATTCCATTGCTTTATGTTTAGGGTTGTTGTCCTGCTGGAAGGTGAACCTCCGCCCCAGTCTCAAGTCTTTTGCAGACTCCAAGAGGTTTTCTTCCAAGATTTCCCTGTATTTGGCTCCATCCATCTTCCCATCAACTCTGACCAGCTTCCCTGTCCCTACTGAAGAGAAGCACTCCCAGAGCATGATGCTGCCACCACCATATTTGACAGTGGGGATGGTGTGTTCAGAGTGACGTGCAGTGTTAGTTTTCCGCCACACATAGCGTTTTGCATTTTGGCCAAAAAGTTAAATTTTGGTCTCATCTGACCAGAGCACCTTCTTCCACATGTTTGCTGTGTCCCCCACATTGCTTGTGGCAAACTGCAAATGGGACTTCTTATGTTTTTCTGTTGACAATGGCTTTCTTCTTGCCACTCTTCCATAAAGGCCAATTTTGTGCAGTGCAAGACTAATAGTTGTCCTATGGACAGATTCCCCCACCTGAGCTGTAGATCTCTGCAGCTCGTCCAGAGTCACCATGGGCCTCTTGACTGCATTAGTGATATGCACTCTCCTTGTTTTGCCTGTGAGTTTAGGTGGACGGCCTTGTCTTGGTAGGTTTACAGTTGTGCCATACTCCTTCCATTTCTGAATGATCGCTTGAACAGTGCTCCGTGGGATGTTCAAGGCTTTGGAAATATTTTTGTAGAGTAAACCTGCTTTACATTTCTCAACTTTGTCCCTGACATGTCTGGTGTGTTCTTTGGACTTCATGGTGTTGTTGCTCCCAGTATTCTCTTAGACAACCTCTGAGGCCGTCACAGAGCAGCCGTATGTGTACTGACATTAGAATACACACAGGCGCACTCTATTTAGTCATTAGCACTCATCAGGCAATGTCTATGGGCAACTGACTGCACTCAGACCAAAGGGGGCTGAATAATTATGCACACCCCACTTTGCAGTTATTTATTTGTAAAAAATGTTTGGAATCATGTATGGTTTTCGTTCCACTTCTCAAGTGTGCACCACTTTGTATTAGTCTTTCACTTGGAATTCCAATAAAGTTGATTCATGTTTGTTGCAGTAATGTGACAAAATGTGAAAAACTTCAAGGGGGCCGAATACTTTTGCAAGCCACTGTATCCTTTATTTAGTTATAAATTAACCACTTGAGGACCTAGGGCTTTCTACCCCTTAAGGACCGGCCACTTTTTTTCCATTCAGACCACTGCAGCTTTCACGGTTTATTGCTCGCTCATACAACCTACCACCTAAATGAATTTTGGCTCCTTTTCTTGTCACTAATTAAGCTTTCTTTTGGTGCTATTTGATTGCTCCTGCGATTTTTACTTTTTATTATATTCAGCAAAAAAGACATGAATTTTGGCAAAAAAATGATTTTTTTAACTTTCTGTGCTGACAGTTTTCAAATAAAGTAAAATTTCTGTATACATGCAGCGCGAAAAATGTAGACAAACATGTTTTGGATAAAAAAAAACCCATTCAGCGTATATTTATTGGTTTAAGTAAAAGTTATGGCGTTTACAAACTATGGTGCAAAAAGTGAATTTTCCCATTTTCAAGCATCTATGACTTTTCTGACCCCCTGTCATGTTTCATGAGGGGCTAGAATTCCAGGATAGTATAAATACCCCCCAAATGACCCCATTTTGGAAAGAAGACATCCCAAAGTATTCACTGAGAGGCATAGTGAGTTCATACAAGATATTATTTTTTGTCACAAGTAAGCGGAAAATGACACTTTGTGAGAAAAAAAATAAAAATAAATTTCCATTTCTTCTAACTTGCGACAAAAAAAAAATGAAATCTGACACAGACTCACCATGCCCCTCTCTGAATACCTTGAAGGGTCTACTTTCCAAAATCGGGTCATTTGTGGGGTGTGTTTACTGTCCTGACATTTTGGGGGGTGCTAAATTGTAAGCACCCCTGTAAAGCCTAAAGGTGCTCATTGGACTTTGGACCCCTTAGCGCAGTTAGGCTGCAAAAAAGTGCCACACATGTGGTATTGCCGTACTCAGGAGAAGTAGTATAATGTGTTTTGGGGTGTATTTTTACACATACCCATTCTGGGTGGGAGAAATATCTCTGTAAATGACAATTTTTTAATTTTTTTTTACACACAATTGTCCATTTACAGAGGTATTTCTCCCACCCAGCATGGGTATGTGTAAAAATACACCCCAAAACACATTGTACTACTTCTCCCGAGTACGGTGATATCACATGTGTGGCACTTTTGTGCACCCTAACTGGGCTAAAGGGCCCAAAGTCCAATGAGTACCTTTAGGATTTCACAGGTCATTTTGCGGGATTTGATTTCCAGACTACTCCTCACGGTTTAGGGCCACTAAAATGCCAGGGCAGTATAGGAACCCCACAAATGACCCCATTTTAGAAAGAAGACACCCCAAGGTATTCCGTTAGGAGTATGGTGAGTTCATAGAAGATTTTTTTTTTTGTCAAAAGTTAGCGGAAAATTGATTTTTATTGTTTTTTCACAAAGTGTCATTTTCCACTAACTTGTGACAAAAAATAAAATCTTCTATGAACTCACCATACTCCTAACGGAATACCTTGGGGTGTCTTCTTTCTAAAATGGGGTCATTTGTGGGGTTCCTATACTGCCCTGCAGGGGCGTCTCACCCACCAGGCAAGTATAGGCGGTTGCCTGAGGCGCCATGAGGTGGTGAGGCGCCATGAGGTGGTGAGGCGCCATGAGGTGGTGAGGCGCATTCCCCCGCCGCTGCTACCGTGACCATGTTTTTATTTTTTTTATATTATATTACCTCCCGACTCAGTCCCCGGTGCTCGGCACGCTACCATGTGCTCAGCAGTGCTTCCACCTCCACTTCTCCCCAGCCAATAGAGCAATCAATACTGCTCTTCTCTGCCAGGCTCCTTCTTTAAAGCCGTGCCCCTTCTTCTCAGTAGCCACACAGGTAAAGTGTTTTGCTTGCGTGGCCCAGCCATTAACTCCGCCCCACGCCAGTCAAACCAGGAGCCAGCGGCCAGCCAGCTTATGCCCCCGACAGTCTGACCCCCCACCTGTGTCACTGTCTGCACACAGACACTGGAGCGAGACAGCCAGGGGACAGATGCAGTCACCGAGAGAATAATGTGATGTGTCTGTGTTGGAGCCCCGCCCCCGCACAAGACAGCAACACAGCCCGGGAGAAGGGACGGTTCTGCTCCAGAGTAGTGATGGGAATTCCGGCTCTTTTCAGAGAATCGGCTCTTCTGAATCGGCTCCCATTAAAGAGTCGGCTCTTACGGCTCTGAATCGGCTCTTCATTAAATATCACTAAACACCACTCAGAATTGGAGTAAAAGCCCCGCCCCCGTCTCCATGACAATTCCAGACTGCTTCTCTGACTGGGGCAATCCCTCCTGCTACTGCTCTGCTCCGCCCCATACACTCCTACAAGCTGCAAGAGGAGGACTACATCTCCCAACATGCCTCAGCGCCCTTTATTGCAGAGCAAAGCAGAGCTCTGTGGGGCGGCTGAGGCATCGGCTCTTTCAAAACTGAGAACCGGCTCTTGTCGTTCGCAGCAAAGAGCCAGCTCTTAGAGCCAGCTCGTTCGCGAATGACCCATCACTACTCCAGAGATGATAAGCTGCATTCACAGGCAGAAGAGAAGGTATGCAGGCAGGCTGCTAAGAACACTTCCTGTCCTGTGTGCAGACTCCCAGTACTGTTATAACTGCTAGAATGTGCCCTGCTCTTTTGATACTAGAGTTTTCTTTGAAAGCTGGTTAGGCTGTAGGCTGGTAAAGCTGTAAACCTGTGCTTTAGTGCTGTGCTGTCTCTCCCTCTCCCCTCTCTGTTCCTCTGCCCCCTCTTCCATCTTATGCTGTCTCTACCCCTCTCTGTTCCTGTGCACTCTCTTCCATCTTATGCTGTCTCTCCCTCTCCCCTCTGTTTCTCTGCACCCTCTTCCATCTTATGCTGTCTATCCCTCCCCCTCTCTGTTCCTCTACCCCCCTCTTACATCTTATACTGCCTCTCCCTCTCTACTCTTTCCCTCTGTTTGGATTACGTGTATTTTCTGGTGAAACGCTTCCACGTTACGATTATTTTCTGACAACGCTGCCCTGTTACGATTATTTTCTGGTGAAACGCTGCTGCCCTATGATTAATTTCTGGTGAAATGCTGCTGCAATAAGTGTATTTTCTGGTGAAACACTGCCACATTACGATTATTTTCTGGTGAATTACGATTCTGAATTACGATAATTACTATTATTTTCTGATGAAACACTGCCGCATTATGATTATTTTCTGGTGAAACGATGCTACATTATGATTATTTTCCTGGGGGGGAGGGGCTTGGGGGGGCGCCACAGGTTTTCTCGCCTGGAGTGACAAAATGACTAGAGGCACCCCTGCTGCCCTGGCATTTTAGGGGCCCTAAACCGTGAGGAGTAGTCTGGAAATCAAATTCTGCAAAATGACCTGTGAAAGCCTAAAGGTGCTCATTGGACTTTGGGCCCTTTAGCGCAGTTAGGGTGCAAAAAAGTGCCACACGTGTGGTATCGCCGTACTCGGGAGAAGTAGTACAATGTGTTTTGGGGTGTATTTTTACACATACCCATGCTGGGTGGGAGAAATACCTCTGTAAATGACAATCTTTTGATTTTTTTACACACAATTGTCCATTTACAGAGATATTTCTCCCACCCAGCATGGGTATGTGTAAAAATTCACCCCAAAACACATTGTACTACTTCTCCCGAGTACGGTGATACCACATGTGTGGCACTTTTTTGCACCCTAACTGCGCTAAAGGGCCCAAAGTCCAATGAGCACCTTTAGGCTTTCACAGGTCATTTTGCGGAATTTGATTTCCAGACTACTCCTCACGGTTTAGGGCCCCTGAAATGCCAGGGCAGTATAGGAACCCCACAAATGACCCCATTTTAGAAAGAAGACACCCCAAGGTATTCCGTTAGGAGTATGGTGAGTTCATAGAAGATTTTATTTTTTGTCACAAGTTAGTGGAAAATGACACTTTGTGAAAAAACAATAAAAATCAATTTTCCGCTAACTTTTGACAAAAAAAAAAAAATCTTCTATGAACTCACCATACTCCTAACGGAATACCTTGGGGTGTCTTCTTTCTAAAATGGGGTCATTTGTGGGGTTCCTATACTGCCCTGGCATTTTAGGGGCCCTAAGCCGTGAGGAGGAGTCTGGAAATCAAATTCCGCAAAATGACCTGTGAAATCCTAAAGGTGCTCATTGGACTTTGGGCCCTTTAGCGCAGTTAGGGTGCAAAAAAGTGCCACACATGTGGTATCGCCGTACTCGGGAGAAGTAGTACAATGTGTTTTGGGGTGTATTTTTACACATACCCATGCTGGGTGGGAGAAATAACTCTGTAAATGGACAATTGTGTGTAAAAAAAATCAAAAGATTGTCATTTACAGAGGTATTTCTCCCACCCAGCATGGGTATGTGTAAAAATACACCCCAAAACACATTGTACTACTTCTCCCGAGTACGGCGATACCACATGTGTGGCACTTTTTTGCACCCTAACTGCTCTAAGGGGCCCAGAGTCCAATGAGTACCTTTAGGCTTTACAGGGGTGCTCACAATTTAGCACCCCGCCCACTTGCCAGGACAGTTAACAAACCCCACAAATGACCCCATTTTGGAAAGAATACACAACAAGGTATTCCATGAGGGTAATGGTGAGGTCATTGAAAATTTTATTTTTTGTCACAAGTAAATGGAAAATGACACTTTGTTAAAAAAAAAAATAAAAAAAAAATTCTGCTAACTTGTGACAAAAACTAAAATCTTTTATGAACTCACCGTGCACCTCACATAATACTTTAGGGTGTCCTCTTTCCAAAATGGGGTCATTTGTGGAGTCTGTCCTGGCATTTTAGGGTCTCTGCAATCATTACATGTATGGCCAGTATTAGGAGTTTCTGCTATACTCCTTATATTGGGTATACAAGTAATGCACTCTGGGCTGAAAGGAAAAATTAACGGCAAACATACCTTGCTCCACATCAATGGCAGATCTTCCTCCACATCAATGGCAGTGATAACCTCAGGAGAGAGACACCCCGTGCCACCCTGCATTCAGGGTGAGCCACCAACTTATGTGACTGGGCCTCAGAACTTTAGTATACAGCATTATGCCTGTAGGATACAGCAATATGCCTGCCAATAGAGATGACTCTGTGTGGCATTAAAGCATCATCATAGGCCCAAATCACATATAAACCGGGGGTGTCCACACTCAAGGGAAATTCAAACATGCCGTCTTATATCGCCAACCCAGGACAGATCAGCAATATCAAGCATGGAAACCGATCCTTCTTCCCACTTTTATGCTTACCCGTTTGGTCTTCAAGCTTACCTCTCCTCTCCTCTCCCTGCGACATAGTGCAAAAGACCACTGAGTGTGTGCCTACTCCTGTGTCTGGAGTTCCCTAGGTTCTAATAGTGTACCTGCTCGTGGTACCTCTCAAAACACGGCCCTACACATAGGCCAGGCTGGTCAGGACAGCGGGGACAATAAAAACTGGTGTCATTCCTTCTTCCAGTCCTGCTGCAGACACGACAACGTTTTCTTCGGATGCGTTGACCTGGGGCACACGGAATCTGATAGGCGTAATGCCTACCATGCAGTCGGCTAGTTGCATCTGGGGGGGGGGGGCCTGGCACCTCCTGGATACAGGATGTCCAGAATGATCTGTTCCTGAAATTGGAGGAAAGATCCAGTTCTCCCAGCCTTACTGTAGAGAACAAAGCTGTTGTAAACTGCCAATTGAATCAGATAAAAAGACACCTTCTTATACCAGCGTCTTGTTTTCCGGGTCATTAAATAGGGCGCTAACCTCTTGTCATTGAAGTCCACCCCTCCCATGTTGACATTATATTCGTGGACGACAAGGGGCTTTTCAATGACCTTAGTTGCCCGTTGAATTTGGACTGTCGTGTCTGTGTGAATGGTGGACAGAAAGTAAACGTCCCTCTTGTCCCTCCATTTCACCGCGAGCAGGTCTTCAGTACGCAAGGCGGCCCTCTGCCCCCGTTCAAGTCTGGTGGTAATGAGCCATTGGGGGAAGCCCTGGCGACTAGGCCGCGCAGTGCCACAGCATCGGATTCCTTCTAACTTTAAGTGCTGAAAGAGGGCCACACTTGTGTAATAATTGTCCACAAAAAGATGGTACCCCTTCTGGAACAAGGGTGACACCAAGTCCCACACAACCTTTCCACTGCTCCCCAGGTAGTCAGGGCATCCGACCGGCTCCAATTTTGAGTCTTTTCCCTCATAGACCCTAAAACGACATGTATAGCCTGTGGCCCTTTCACAGAGCTTATACAGTTTCACCCCATACCGGGCGCGCTTGCTTGGGATGTACTGTTTGATGCCAAGGCGCCCGGTAAAGCGTAAGAGGGACTCGTCTACGCAGATGTTCTGTTCAGGGATATAAGCATCTGCAAATGTTGAGGACAGGTGGTCTATGAGGGGCCGAATTTTGTGGAGCCGGTCATAAGCAGGTTCTCCCCTTTCATGACAGGTTTCGTCGTCGTTGAAGTGCAGGAAGCGCAGGATGGACTCAAATCGTGTCCTGGACATGGCAGCAGGGTACAAGGGAACATGATGTACTGGGTTCGTAGACCAATACGACCGCAATACATTCTGTTTCATTAGTCCCAAGTGAAGGATAAGGGCCAAAAAGATTTTAATGTCGGAAACTTGGACTGGTTTCCACCCGAAAGGCTGGGCATACATGCTCTCCGGGTGCTCGGTGATGAATTGTGTGGCTTTACGGTTGGTCTCAACCACAATTAAGTCCAAGAGAACCTGGGTGATGAACAGCTGCAAAAATTCTAGGGCCGTTCCTAGATGAGCTGTCGCCACCTGGACTCCAGACTGGGCGGTGAAAGGGGGCACTACGGGTGCGGCGGAATCAGGGGATTGCCAATCTGGTTGTGCCAGCACCTCTGGGAGTCTATGGGTACTACGGGCCCGTCTTCTTCTTGGTGGCTGCGACGGGGGTACTACTGCACTTGCCACCGTACCAGTTTCAACTTCCATGCTGACGCTCACCACTTCGCCAGGGTCTACGGAAGCACTGGCACTAAGTCCAGGAGATGCTGCGCTGCTGGTGCCTGCCTCACCAAGAAAACTATCAACAGCGCTAGCACCACCCTGCTGCCCTTGAGGCGGATCCTGCGCCACCTGCGGTCTAACGACTTGGGGTCTGGTACGCCTGGCTCTAGCCGGGACCATAGCCTCGTCATCACTATCGGTCAGGGAACCACTGCTTTCTACAGGTTCAAATTCGGACCCGGAAGATTCGACGGATGATTCTTCCCAAAAGAACTCATCCGACTGGTCCATGTACCTGTATACCTCGTCATCGGAAAGCCCCCTTCTTGCCATTTTGGATTGCTAAATTTATGGGGTTTTCCTCCGAGACTACCCAGAAAAAAAGAGCACCTACCTAGCAAAAAGGGAGTATTTGAGAGGTATTGGGGTTGGTGGGAAGTGGGGTCTCAGAGGCAATCAAACAATCATGGGACAATCAAATACAATTACAGCACAATCGACTCCAATCACAGCACAATCAAATCTGATGCACTCGGAAGGTGATGGGGGGAGGGTGGGATTGGGTGTGGCGGGAAGTGGGGTCTCAGGCAATCAAACAATCACGGGGCAATCGAAGCCGATCACGGGACAATCAAATACAATTACAGTACAATCGACTCCAATCACAGCACAATCAAATCTGATGCACTCGGAAGGTGATGGGGGGAGGGTGGGATTGGGTGTGGCGGGAAGTGGGGTCTCAGGCAATCAAACAATCACGGGGCAATCGAAGCCGATCACGGGACAATCAAATACAATTACAGTACAATCGACTCCAATCACAGCACAATCAAATCTGATGCACTCGGAAGGTGATGGGGGGAGGGTGGGATTGGGTGTGGCGGGAAGTGGGGTCTCAGGCAATCAAACAATCACGGGGCAATCGAAGCCGATCACGGGACAATCAAATACAATTACAGCACAATCGAATCCAATCACAGCCCAATCAAATCTGATGCACTCGGAAGGTGATGGGGGGAGGGTGGGATTGGGTGTGGCGGGAAGTGGGGTCTCAGGCAATCAAACAATCACGGGGCAATCGAAGCCGATCACGGGACAATCAAATACAATTACAGCACAATCGACTCCAATCACAGCACAAGCAAATCTGATGCACTCGGAAGGTGGTGGTTGGAGGTGGTGGGGGGGGGGAGGGTGGGGTTGGGTGTGGTGGGAAGTGGGGTCTCAGGCAATCAAACAATCACGGGACAATCGAAGCAGATCACGGGACAATCAAATACAATCGCAGCACAATCAAATACAAGCGCAGCACAATCGAATACAAGCGCAGCACAGTCAAATACAATGCACTTGGACGGTGATTAGGGGGGGGTCTGAGGGCGATTTGAGGGGGTGGGGGGTTGATCAGGAGCCCGCACGGGGCAGACTGAGTCCTGATCTGATGAGAGGCAGACACAGGGGGTTACTGATCAAAGATCAGTTAGTGATCGCTGGGGAGGACAGATGTAAACAAAGAGCAGGGGATGTAATCAGGCGGGGGGTATGAGGGCAATCGAGGGCCTGAGCAGGTGATCGGTTACCCCCGCGGGGCAGTTAGGGTCTGCTCTGATGGGTGGGGGTGCTGAGGGGTGATGGACAGGTGATAGACAGGTGATCAGAGGGGGATCAGGGGGTAAGGTAGCTGTATACAGATGTATACAGTATACAGGGGGGTAGTCTGGGATGGGGTGTGGGGGTGATCTAAAGGTAGGGGGGGAGGGGATCAGGGGTGACTAGGAGGCAGTTAGGGACCTAACGCAGGGGATAGCGTCGCTAGTTAGTGATAGGTGGGGGGTTGGGGGTTTTAAAGGGGTGCAAGGGTGCTGGGCAGGGGTCTGCTGGGGTGATCAGGGGGGGTATGAAGGCTGGGGTGAGAGATCAGGGACTCTGTGGGCAAAAAAAACACGTGTGCTGTATTACTTACAAAGTGCTTCCTCCTCGCTGGTGGTCTCTGCAACAATGAGACCACGAGGCGAGGAGGAAGCATGTATAAGGCACTTTGTTTACTTAACAAAGTGCCTTATACATTCCGATTGGCTAAAAATGTGGATTCCTCCGCTCGCCGGCTCTGCTAAGTGGCCGGCGAGCAGAGGCAAAATGCCGGGCTTCCGACTCCCGGCGGAGGATCGCGTCACTGATGACGCGATCGCTTCGCCCATGCCCCTACAAGGACCGCCGCCATTTGTCAATACGGCGGTCCTTGCGGGGTGCACTTCCCGGCCGCCATTTGTCTATACGGCTAGTCGGGAAGTAGTTAACATTACCGTATATACTCGCATATAAGCCGACCGCATATAAGCCGACCCCCCAACTTTTTCCTGAAAAAACAGGGGAAAATGATTGACCCCCATATAAGCCGGGGGTAGGAAATGCTGGCCGCCTTATTCCCCTAGTGTGTCCCAGTATAGCTAGTAAAGTGCCCAGTATGGGTAGGTAGTGCCCCAGTAAAGCTAGTATAGTGCCCAGTATAGCTAGTATAGTGCTCAGTTTAGCTAGTATAGTGCTCAGTATAGCTAGTATAGTGCCCCAGTTTAGCTAGTATAGTGCTCAGTATAGCTAGTATAGTGCTCAGTATAGCTAGTATAGTGCCCCAGTTTAGCTAGTATAGTGCTCAGTATAGCTAGTATAGTGCTCAGTATAGCTAGTATAGTGCTCAGTATAGCTAGTATAGTGCCCCAGTTTAGCTAGTATAGTGCTCAGTATAGCTAGTATAGTGCCCCAGTTTAGCTAGTATAGTGCTCAGTATAGCTAGTATAGTGCCCCAGTTTAGCTAGTATAGTGCTCAGTATAGCTAGTATAGTGCTCAGTATAGCTAGTATAGTGCCCCAGTTTAGCTAGTATAGTGCTCAGTATAGCTAGTATAGTGCCCCAGTTTAGCTAGTATAGTGCTCAGTATAGCTAGTAAAGTGCTCAGTATAGCTAGTATAGTGCTCAGTATAGCTAGTATAGTGCCCAGTATAGCTAGTATAGTGCCCCAGTTTAGCTAGTATAGTGCTCAGTATAGCTAGTATAGTGCTCAGTATAGCTAGTATAGTGCCCCAGTTTAGCTAGTATAGTGCTCAGTATAGCTAGTATAGTGCCCAGTGAAGTGCCCTGCCCCTCACGCTCCCTCCCTCCCTCCCTCCGCGGCCGCTGCTGCTGCTATTACCTGCTTTAGGCAGCGTCCGCTTTCTAATCCGGGTTCCCCTCTTCATCCTGCGGACTCCGTAACTGTATCACAGCAGCGCTCCCGGCGCTGCTGCTGTGACGATGCAGGGGCCAGGAAAGAGCGGTTCCCCTGGTAACGGCGATGCGCCGTTACCAGGGGAACCACTCTTTCCTGCCCCCTGCATCGTCACAGCAGCAGCGCCGGGCGCGCTGCTGTGATACAGTTACGGAGTCCGCAGGATGAAGAGGGGAACCCGGATTAGGAAGCGGCCGCTGAAGCAGGTAATTTAGCAGCAGCGGCGGCCGCGGAGGGAGGGAGGGGGCGAGCGAGCGAGCGGGCGAGCGGGGGGCGCAGACCACCACCCACGACTCGCATACAGGCCGACCCCCCAACTTTTGGCCCCCTTTTTGGGGGTCAAAAATTCGGCTTGTATGCGAGTATATACGGTACTTAAAATACTTGAAATTGCCAACTCATAATCGAAATTTAGAGTACTTATGAGTCCACGCACGTATGTCTTTTTATGCATTAGAATTACTGACTTGGTGATTACGGAAGCATATTTACTGAGTCCTTACGAAACACCACTTTTTTGTTGTTGCAATATTTAAATTCAACCCCTAATAAATGGTTTGTGCATCAATGCAAAAGTTGCAGTGGTCTTTTTGGGGATAAACAAGACTTTCTATTGATAACAGCTTTTAAAAATAGTTTTTTTTCTTTAAAGAGCAACCATAACGAAATATAGTAGAATGCAATTAATTATTCAGAATTCCCACTTTTACGTTAAATATCCTGGTTTCAGCATTAGAAACACTTCCTATAACTATATATTGTTGTATATTGGTATCTAGCCCTGCTGTCACACTGAGGCTTAAGGTGGCCACTGGCCATGCACTTAAGGTGGCTATACACAGATTTGCAGCAGATTCGACCATCAGATAGATTTCTGGCAAATGCCTGTCAATTCCAATCTGACAGGAATCTATCTGATGTGTGCCACACACTAGGAACAGATTTCCAATAGATTTCAGAATGAAATCTATTGGAAATCGATCTAAATGCAGTATTGGACCATTAGATCCAATTCCACTCTATGGGCCATCGTTCTGCTGCCAGCAGCAGATCGACCTAGATTTTCCATCCTGTCAGATAGATCAAATCGATCGAAATCGATTGAAATCGGCCGCAAATCGATTGAATGGGAATTTGATAGAATCAATTTCTGATCGATCGATTGATTCTATAGAATCGATCGATCGAATGATGGCTGAAATCGACCAGTGTATGGGCCCCTTTAGCCTAGGCTGTTTATTATGCAAAATTATCTCCCCATAGCATTCTGGGAGATTAGGCATATTTAGTTCTGGCTTTAAAACTCTCAGTAAATTATCATTACACAGAGATCACCTGCCAGTACGAAAGATGTTGTGGCCTATGATAAATTTCAGAATAAAAATCAGGGAGAGGAAAGATTTTACAATGAGTTAAAGGACCACTGTCGCGAAAATTGTAAAATTTAAAATACATGTAAACACATACAAATAAGAAATACACTTCTTCCAGAGTGAAATGAGCCATAAATTACTTCTCTCCTATGTTGCTGTCACTTACAGTAGGTAGTAGAAATCTGACAGAACCGTCAGGTTTTGGACTAGCCAATCTCCACATTGGAGGATTCTCATGGTTTTGTTTAGTTTCATAAGCCCTTAGCGAATGGCACTATGGCAGTTGCTCTGTCCAACTGCCAAAAAAGTGTGTAGCAAGCAGAAAGGTTGGCCAGCATCTTTGTATAAATCCTTTTCAGGGAATGTCTTTATAAATAATAAAAGCCTTGCTGAGAACCCCCTATGAAGAGATGGACTAGTTCAAAACCTGTTGGTTCTGTCAGATTTTGACTACCTACTGTAAGTGACAGCAACATAGGAGAAAAGCGATTTATGGCTCATTTTACGCAAGAGGAAACGTACTTCTTATTTGTATGTGTTTCCATGTATTTTACATTTTATGGTTTTCACGATAGTGGTCCTTTAACACTGGCTAAAACATTTATAAATTAATATTGTTAAAAAAAAAAAGCTATTTTATTAATTGTGTTATTTTGGCTACTTCCTCTTTAATTTATCTTGCTTAATGAGAAAAAAATGCAAAATGATGATTCTATTTAATTTCCCTACACATATAACTTTATATAATGCCTAGATACCAGTTTAAACATATTCTGTGGGTTGTCACAATTTCTATGATCCCAAACATATGGGAGTTTTGCATAATATGACTTAATTACATGCTCAACTAAGCACTAGTATTTCCATAACTGAATGCATTTTTTGTGTATGTCATATAAAAGCACCACTATAAATACTCCTAAATGTGCTAATTTACCCCCAAATACATTTAGCTATAAATTATTTTCTATGATCTACTTTATTTCAGTAATTTTTAAATGTGTTTTTTTATTGTGCATATTTTCTTGATTAACTTTTGTGTTTTATAGTTTTATAATTTGTAAATGTCTTTCTTTAACTGGTAAATTATATATAATCAGCGCTGAATCCAAAAACAGAAGACGAGTCTTCAACAAAGAATAAGAGCACGTAAATCTCCACCACAATAAATATTGGGGTCACAGCACAGCTCTGCAATCATGGGTACCCAGAAAAAGGAAAGAGGATTACCAGCTGGTGATAACCCACATTATAAGGTTGCATCAATGGCTTGGTAGGACATCGGGAGACAACAGTCCATCCAGGATCCACCAATTCAGCAATGATTCATCTCACAAATGGAGGTCAGTAAACATAAAAAACAAACAAACGGCAACTCTAAGTGTAAACCGTTTAATATAGAGTTTTCATAGTAAAAACAGCATAAAAAATAGCATAAAAGCAAAACTTACATACGGGGCCCATGCAATGGGAACCCCCGAGAAAGTTGCACGTGTGTATGGGTCAGCAGTATAGGACAGTATAAAGGTGCCACCTCTCTTCTTCCCGATCGGTTTCGCAAATTAGCGTCATCAGGGAATCCTGAGGACATCCTACCAAACCACTGATACAACCTTATAATGTGGGTTGCCAATAGTTGGTAAGCCTCTTTCCTTTTTCTGGGTACCCATGATTGCAGAGCTGTGCTGTGACCCCGATATTTATTGTGGTGGAGATTTGCCTGCTCTTATTCTTCGCTGAAGACTCGTCTTCTGTTTTTGGATTCTGCGCTGATTATACTGTATATAATTTACCTGTTTGTGAACTCTGGACATTGCTCTTCTCTCAGTGGCGGCCACTTTGTTTCCTTGGCGCTGATACACATATGCAAATGTGTTTCTTTAACTAGTTGACCACTGAGGGGGTTTTCCCAGAAAATTTTGCACCTTTCAGCGTTCCTCCCTTTCATTTATTAATAACTTAATCACTACTTAGTACAACAAAATGAGCTTTATCTTGTTTTTTTTGCCACCAATTAAGCTTTCTTAGGGTGGTATATTATGCTTAGAATTATTTTATTCTAAATGCATTTTAATTGGAATAATAAGAAAAAAATGGAAAAAAAATCATTATTGCTCAGTTTTTGGCTATTATAGTTTTAAAATAAAACATTCTACTGTGGAGAAAACCCACACATTTAATTGGCTTATTTGCCCCTGTTGTTGAATGTTTACAATTTTTCCCTAGTATAATGTATGGCGCCATTATTTTATTTGGAAATAAAGGTGCATTTTTTTTCATTTTTGCATCCATCACTAATTAAAAGCTCATATTTTTCAAAAATAGCAGTAATATACCCTCTTGATGTACATATTTAAAAAAAAGTTCAGTCTCTAAGGTAACTATTTGTGCATTTTTTTTAATTGCCCTTTTTTTTTTTAAATGTTTTATGCAATAGTTTTATTTGGGTAAATATTGGAGAGTGTGGGAGGTAAGGGGTTAATTTTAAATGGATGTGTATGTATTTTTATTAAAATAAATGTATGTATGTGTAATTTTACTATTTGGCCATAAGATGTCCTGCTATTAGTACGTTAACAAGAAGTAATGCGTGTATATATAACTTCTGTTATTACAATGACAATGCCGGCGATCAATGAAACGAGGACTTAGATTAATGAATGGAATGCATTCTCATTCACTGATCTCCCCTCTAATGGGCGAGAATGCGCGTGGGAGCGCGCAGCAGAGATAGACGAATATCTATGTCCCTGGGACTTTAGATGAAGTCCTGAGAGATGTAATAATAATAATAATAATTGCAGTATTTGTATAGCGCCTTTCTCCTGTTGGACTCAAAGCGATTGTGAGGCAGCCACTAGAGCGCACTCAGTAGGCAGTAGCAGTGTTAAGGAGACTTGCCCAAGAAACTCCTTACTGAATAGGTGCTGGCTTACTGAACAGGCAGAGCCGAGATTTTAACCCAGGTCTCCTGTGTCAGAGGCAGAGCCCTTAACCGTAGATATACTGCACACGGTGCAGCAAGTACAGGTAGTCCACGACTTATGAATGCCCGACTTACGAACGACCCGCCAATACAAACGCCCGCCGAATTGCCATGATGACGTCACGATGCGGGGTCTACCTGTTCTTCTGCCCTCTCCTTGTGCAGAGTAGGCACAGCGGAAGCCGCATGGAGACATGTCACCTGTTCCATGGTAGTGAAAGGTCTAAGCGTGCTCCCGGGAACCTGCGCGGCCTGTCCTCTCTCCCTTCACTGTTCCCCGGCGGCTCCTCTTGCGTTGCGTAATGACGCAATCAGGAAGAGCCTGTGGCGGCTCCCCCATGATTGCATCATTATGCGACGCAAGAGGAGCCACGGGGGAACAGTGAAGGGAAAGAGGACAGTCCGCGCAGCTTCCCGGGAGCACGCTTAGACCTTTCACTACCATGGAAAAGGTGACATGTTTCCATGCGGCTTCCGCTGTGCCTAGCCCTATTCTGCTTAAGGGGACATAGTAGGCACAAGGGGGATATAAGGAGGCACAAGGGGGGTGTAAGGAGGCACAAGGGGATGTAAGGAGGCACAAGGGGTTGTAAGAAGGCACAAGGGGGATATAAGGAGGCACAAGGGGGGTGTAAGGAGGTACGAGGGAGACAGAGGAAACAAAGAGGGGAATATTGGAGGCACAAGGGACAGGGATAGCACAATGTTTCGACTTAAGAACGGATTCAGGTTAAGAACGAACCTACAGTCCCTATCTTGTTCGTTAACCGGGGACTACCTGTAGTTATCCCTTTCTGCTTATCTTGCTCTCTCCCCTCCTCCTGGTGCTGCCGGCAAATACTTATCGAGCCTCCAGGCGCCATCTTCTACCCTTCCTGTAGCTCCTAGCAGCTTTTCGGCATCTTCAGAGTGTGGCTACATGGACACTAGAAAGCCGAAGGGAGCTGCAGGAAGGGTTGAAGACGGTACCTGGATGCCCAGTAAGTATTTTCTACCCTGACCCCCCCCCCCCCCCCCCCAAAAAAAAGAAGAATTGCAGTAACATGATCAGTCTGCCATAGCACCATAGCAGCAAATCAGAGTGCTTCATTTCTGAAGATACTTTGATTTTTGCATTGTCTGTGACTTAGCCCAATATCATTGCAGAAATATTAGTGGAAGTGTTGGCAGAAAATTAATTTACTGTGTAATAGCGGTAAAAGGTTGAGGCATGGTGACATCTGGAAAATACACCTATCTCCAAAAAGGTTCTGTCACTAGACAAAATTATATGATTTTTCCCACAATGCATCACTGCTGAATATGCAAATGATCCTTTGTTGTCTTTGTAATCTTAACACACCTCCAGAACTGCTCAATGCAGTGACGTGTCAGCTTGTTAACCTCCTGGGCGATAATCCCGAGCTGAGCTCGGGGCATATCGCGCAGGAGGATTTCTCAGGCCCTGGTGGGCCGATTTGCATAATTTTGTTACACGCAGCTAGCACTTTGCTAGCTGCGTGTAACTTCCGATCGCCGCCGCTCGCGGCCGATCCGCTGCTACCCGCCGTGCCGCGCAGCCCCCCCCCCCCCAGACCCCTTGCGCAGCCTGGCCAATCAGTGCCAGGCAGCGCTGAGGGGTGGATCGTGACTCCCTCTGACGTCACGACGTCCACGGTGACGTCATCCCGCCCCGTCGCCATGGCGACCGGGGAAGCCCAGCAGGAAATCCCGTTCTGAACGGGATTTCCTGCTTACTCTGATCGCCGAAGGCGATCGGAGTGGGTGGGGGGATGCCGCTGCGCAGCGGCTATCATGTAGCGAGCCCAGGGCTCGCTACATGATTTAAAAAAGAAAAAATTTAAAAAAAAGTGCTGCACCCCCTCCTGGGCGATATAATTGTATTGCCCAGAGGGTTAATTGTACAGAGCCACAATAATCCAACACTCTGTAGCAGAAGCTTCCTCAACCACGGTCCTTGAGTACTCTGCAGGGGTTCCCCCATCATGGAGGAAGTATAATAGAGCGCATTATAATAGGGGGTACTGTAAAAAGAAGCACTAAATTGGGGGTCAGAATAATAATGAGCACGTTAACCTTTGAACGGGATTTCCTGATCAAAGATCGCCGGAGGCGATCGAAGCGGGCGGGGGGATGCCGCTGTACAGCGCCTAACATGTAGCGAGCCCTAGGCTCGCTACATGATTTAAAACAGTTTTTTAAAAAAAAAAACAGCGCTGCGCTGCCCCCTGGCTGATTCTAATAGACCGCCAGGAGGGTTAATAAAAAGCACTAGGATAAGGAGACAGTATAATGAGTGGCAGTGTAATGGAAGGTAGTGAAATTAACAGCCTCACCTACTATTAAAGACCACGCCTCCGTAAAAATAAATGCAGGTGTTCCTTGAGATTAAACAATTATTTGCAGGGTTCTTTGAGATCCAAAAGTTATTTGCAGGGTTCCTCCAGGGTAAAAAGGTTTAGAAAAGCTGCTCTGTAGCATTTTAGTAACAGGGCTTTTTGGTCCTTTTTAGCCCCTTACACAGTTCTAGGAGTTCTGGTTCACCATGAGCTTGCTGGACAAGCTGTAAAACAGACAAAAGTAGTAATTGCTGTTTTACCCATGTCTCAGGTACCTCCTAGCAATTCTAGCTTCCCTTATCCTGACCTGGTCCACTAACCTGGCCCAGTGTGCTGCTCACCGTGGAAGCATGGTGGTGTAGTGGTTAGTAGTCTCGCCTTGCAGCGATAGTGCCCAGGCTGGGTTTTGAACCGAGGACCTATCTGTATGTATGTTCTCCTGTGTCTGCGTGGGTCCGGACAGTCCGGTTTCCTACCACATTCCTAAAAAAATACATATATGTTAATGGCTTACCCCTAAACTTGCCCTGGCCTAGACTGTCTACGATACATTCACTATGCGATACATACATAGACATATGACTATAGCAGGAATTAGATTGTGAGCCCCTCTAAAGGGACAGTTAAGACTACATACTCTGTACAGCAATGCAGAAGATGTCGGAGCTATATATAAATAAAAAATAATAATAATAACCTGTCCAATGCATTTTGGTAAATAATGATACATCTAGTTATGCTCATAATGGCCAATTTCGACTTTGAGTATTTTTGCTGTAATATTTATGTAATTATGTGGCAGACTTACGATCCCGATTAGTACCGGTAATTATGGGTGGAATTTCGACTTCAACTTAAAATTTGCTTGCATTGGGCATTGTGTCTCTTATATATATGTGTGTGTATACAGTGGTGTGAAAAACTATTTGCCCCCTTCCTGATTTCTTATTCTTTTGCATGTGTGTCACACTTAAATGTTTCTGCTCATCAAAAACCGTTAACCATTAGTTAAAGATAACATAATTGAACACAAAATGCAGTTTTAAATGATGGTTTTTATTATTTAGTGAGAAAAAAAACCTCAAAACCTACATGGCCCTGTGTGAAAAAGAAATTGCCCCCTGAACCTAATAACTGGTTGGGCCACCCTTAGCAGCAATAACTGCAATCAAGCGTTTGCGATAACTTGCAATGAGTCTTTTACAGCGCTCTGGAGGAATTTTGGCCCACTCATCTTTGCAGAATTGTTGTAATTCAGCTTTATTTGAGGGTTTTCTAGCATGAACTGCCTTTTTAAGGTCATGCCACCAAATTTCAATAGGATTTAGGTCAGGGCTTTGACTAGGCCACTCTAAAGTCTTCATTTTGTTTTTCTTCAGCCATTTAGAGGTGGATTTGCTGGTGTCTTTTGGGTCATTGTCCTGCTGCAGCACCCAAGATCGCTTCAGCTTGAGTTGACGAACAGATGGCCGGACATTCTCCTTCAGGATTTTTGGTAGACAGTAGAATTCATGGTTCCATCTATCACAGCAAGCCTTCCAGGTCCTGAAGCAGCAAAACAACCCCAGACCATCACACTACCACCACCATATTTTACTGTTGGTATGATGTTCTTTTGCTGAAATGCTGTGTTACTTCTACGACAGATTTAACAGGACACGCACCTTCCAAAAAGTTCAGCTTTTGTCTCGGCGGTCCACAAGGTATTTTCCCACAAGTCTTGGCAATCATTGAGATGTTTTTTTAGCAAAATTGAGACGAGCCTTAATGTTCTTTTTGCTTAAAAGTGGTTTGCGCCTTGGATATCTGCCATGCAGGCCATTTTTGCCCAGTCTCTTTCTTATGGTTGAGTTGTGAACACTGACCTTAATTGAGGCAAGTGAGGCCTGCAGTTCTTTAGATGTTGTCCTGGGGTCTTTTGTGGCCTCTCGGATGAGTTTTCTCTGCGCTCTTGGGGTAATTTTGGTTGGCCAGCCACTCCTGGGAAGGTTCATCACTGTTCCATGTTTTTGCCATTTGAGGATAATGGCTCTCACTGTGGTTCGCTGGAGTCCCAAAGCTTTAGAAATGGCTTTATAACCTTTACCAGACTGATAGATCTCAATTACGGTACTTTTGTTCTCATTTGTTCCTGAATTTCTTTGGATCTTGACATGATGTCTAGCTTTTGAGGTGCTTTTGGTCTACTTCTCTGTGTCAGATAGCTCCTATTTAAGTGATTTCTTGATTGAAACAGGTGTGGCAGTAATCAGGCCTGGGGGTGACTACAGAAATTGAACTCAGGTGTGATAAACCACAGTTAAGTTATTTTTTAACAAGGGGGGCAATCACTTTTTCACACAAGGCCATGTAGGTTTTGAGGTTTTTTTTACTCACTAAATAATAAAAACCATCATTTAAAACTGCATTTTGTGTTCAATTATGTTATCTTTGACTAATAGTTAACGGTTTTTGATGAGCAGAAACATTTAAGTGTGACAAACATGCAAAAGAATAAGAAATCAGGAAGGGGACAAATAGTTTTTCACACCACTGTAATATATATATATATATTTATATATAGTCATTATTTAGTATTTATATAGTGCTGACATCTTCTGCAGCGCTGTACAGAGTATATATAGTCTTATCACTAACTGTCCCTCAAAGGAGCTCACAAATTAGTCCCTACCATAGTTATATGTATATATTGTGTAGTGTATGTATTTTAGACTAGGGCCAATTTCGGGGGGAAGCCAATTAACTTATCTGTATGTTTTTGGGATGTGGGGGGAAACCGGAATGCCCGGAGGAACCCCACACAGACACAGGGAGAACATACAAACTCCTTGCAGATGTTGACCTGGCTGGGATTCGAACCGAGGACCCAGCTATGCAAGGCAAGAGCGCTAACCCCTATGCCACTGTGCTGTATGGGAATGTATGTGACTATATATAGTAACATACATTCATAATATTAAAAAAAAGTATTTTTATTTAACAAATATGTTTAATATCTTACCCTAACCAAACTGCCACATTCCCGCCACTGTAAACTATCTAAATCACCCCAATCACCTGGGGGGCAATCCGGGCAGCGCTTCTGGGAGAGGCAGAGCTATGAGCCGCAGCCCTGCCTCTCCACGCGTCTGTCAGCCCGGATCGACGCCTCCTCCCCGCCCCTCTCAGTCTTCCTTCACTGAAAGGGGCAGGGGAGAGGCGGAGATCCGCCGCTGACTGACACGTGTGAGGCAGGGCTGCAGCTCATAGCTCTGCCTCACACGGAAGCGCTTAGGGCAGCAAAATCCACGACCAAGAAAGTCGTGGATTTTGCAGGGGAGAGGGAGGGCGAGTTAGAGGGGATTTAGATAGTTTACAGTGACTAAGATAGTAAACATATTTGTTAAATAAAAATACTTTTTTTTGAGACTTCAGAGTCTCTTTAAGAAGAACAATTAATACTTTTAATTAATTTTCCCACGCCAATGTCCTCGGAAATGATCCACACAAATATGGAAGATCTCCACCGGCTGCCGCCACACGTGCCGCTCCCCCATGCAGCTCTCAGCTATAACTATAGCAGAGTGCTAAGCATCTTTAACCACTTAAGTCTATCTGGATGACTAAAGTCGTCCAGATAAACATCACTCAAGTCTAACTGGACATGTACACGCATCCAGTATTACTGCGAGGTGGAAAAAGTTGAAACCTGTCCTTGTCTATCACATTGTACAAAAACAATCGCAGTCACTTTAATGGATACTAAATAACATAGAGACAGTACTGTTTGATTGGCCCACATATTAATTCTTGCAGTGTATAGAGGTGGACTAAAGGGACTACTTATTTCTCAGCCAAAGTGTAAAATCAATAACGTTGCATTAAGCTAGACATCACTCTATTTATTCTTCTGTCTTATAAATTTTATATAGTTATAGAAGTTTCATTCATGCATTAGTAACACATTAGTGGAGCTTACCACCGCTCCCACCGACAGAGTTATACACCATTTGGCTAATCAAGAGATCCAAGTTGTATGTAAGAACCAGCAGCATGACATCGAACAAAGTGTTTGTCCTTCCTTCTGCCTCCCTCTAAGATAACAACACGAGAATTACTGCTGTCAAGGTGTTCTGGAAACACTGACAGCAGCAAGCTGCATGCTATTAACAAGGGTAGGCAGACAGAAAGACACAACCATTTACATTTACAGCGGAAGGAACACAAATTAGATCTCTTGCTCGCTGTTACCAAGGGGCTGGCTAATGAATATGGTCATCATGGCATACACTAGAGTTCTTGACGCCTGAAGAAAGCCCACCAGTCCCCCACACCATAAGACCTTTGGCCAGTATCTGCCCCCTCCCTTCATTAGTAAGAAGTGCGCCCCGATTATGTGTTCAGCATGCACCCCCCCCCCCCCCCCCCCCCCAACCAGGTAAGGCATAAGACATTGTAAGAGGAGTGAAGAGGACATGTCACCAGCTCTGCTGACAACTGGCAATATATGCCACCTCCATTGCCACCCTCTGCATCTCACCACAGAAGCTGATGGCGGGTCTCACAGGGACTGTTGTTACACCCATGCCAGGTTCAGAGACTGCTCCCTAAAACTTAAAGAGACTCTGTAACAAAATTTTCAGCCTTATTTCTTCTATCCTATAAGTTCCCATACCTGTTCTAATGTGGCCTGTCTTACTGCAGCCTTTCCTAGTTGCACAGTGGCTGTATTATCTCTGTTATATAATCTAATCTTCTTTCCTCTGACGGCTTTGTCGGGCTCAGGCACTCAGGCAAGAATGTGCTGCTCTGCCTGTTATAGGATAGAAGCTGTACACACCCTCTCCATGCCCCCTGCAGGCTCTGTATGAGTCACAGACTGAGCTTCTCTCAGCCTATCACATGCCATGTCTTTTGTTTGTAAACACTGCCTAAAACTGGCAATTACAAGCCAGGATTGCAGCAGGGAGTGGCAGAAACAGCACAGAGGGGCCCAGGAGAACATGATGAATAGAATGGTATGCTTTTTATTGTATGAATTTTAGAGTACAGATTCTCTTTAACTACTTTCGGACCGAGCGAGTGCGAATCTACGTCGAGCAGGGGGCGCGGCGGTCCTGACAGGACGTAAACTCTACGTCCCATTGACCGCGCGCCCCTGCCCGTATCCGCCGCTCGGTCCGCTCTGCCCCCGCCGCTCGTTGCTGCCCTGCCGCCTCTATGACGGCAGAGCACTGTGACCTGGGCAGGAGCCATTTTCATTGGCTCCTGGCCCTGTCATTCATGTAAGCCGCTCTCATTGGCTTACATGGAGTGACAGGGTCAGGAGCCAATGAATGCGGCTCCTGACCGGCGCACAGCGCTCTGCCGTCGTAGCGACGGCAGAGAGAGCAGCCTGCGGCGGGGACAGAGCGGCGTGTTCGTCGGGAGCGGCGGATCATTGCGGCGATTCGTCGGGAAGCGGCGATTTACGGGACCAGCACCCTCTGGTCCTTAAGGGGGCAGAGGGTGCTGGTCCAGAAAGGGTTAAAATATACCTGAGACGACAAAAAATAAAAAAATATACATACATATTCTCCAGCCCCCTTCAGGCTAATTGGTTCCTGGATGTACTTCACTGCTGCCTGGATCCTCCAGTAGGAGGACTGGTAATTCCGCCAGTCAGGGTCAGCCAGTGCAGGCGCAATCCAGCGCACTCCTCCGTCACACTCTCACGCCCGCAGACCACGCTCTGAGGTGCAGAACACTCCTAGCGACAGGGCATGCGTGTGGCTGGGCCATGCATGTGCAGCTCGCCCCGATTTACGGAGTTAATTAGCCTGAAGGGGGCTATTTTTTATTATTTTTATCCGTCTCAGGTGCACTTTAAGTTTCTGCTTACGCTGCAAGAATCCACAGTGGGATATAAAGATAAACATGGAAGAAGACATGAGTGGCTGCTCAATACAGTATGTTCCTTGTGTTCATTGTATCCTTTTTTAGCCTGATTGAAGTAAAACAAGGCCAGCCTATTGCATATAGCTGCCAACTGTCCCTACTGTTATCCCTGCCAGGGCGTAGATATAAACTTTCCCGGCGCATGCTCCTGTTGCTACCACCAAATGCGCCATCTTGCACCTCACTAGCTCTGCTGTCGGTATGACAGCAGAGCTCCATGAACTGGTCATTGGCTTACACTGATCACAGGATCAGGAACCAATATAATCAGCTCCTGACTGGCTCACAAAGCGAGTCAGCATCATCGGCGGGAGAGTGGCACGATTGGCGGTAGCAGTGAATCTGTGCGGCGTGATGTCGGTAGACCCCGCTTTACGTACCAGTGGTCGCTGCTCCTTAAAGTGAACCCAGGGTGAAAATAAACTGATGAGATAAACAATGATATAAATGACCTTTTTTTTAAGTATCCCAGGGTTTTCTTTTATATTTAAACATCTACAAAGTAGGTTGAATGTTTTACTGTCTCTAATCAGTGGCAAAAAGTGGTTAAAATACATTAACTATTGACCTTTTTCTGCCCTCAGAAGTTGTTGTATATGAAAACTTTTATGGCTGCAATTTTCTTATCAGTGATGTTTACTATTTTCCCAACAAGTTACCCACAAGACAGAAGCTGTCACTTCCATGTCTAGAAATTAACTCTTTCAGGCAGCAAAATAAAACAGGTAAAACAGCCTGGTTATTAATGTTTTGTACTGTACATACACATGTTTAGCTCATTATGTCAAATATTGCCTCGGGCAGGCTCTGACTGAGCCACCGAACCACCGATTTTTCCATCGGTGGGCCCTGGCCGCCCCGCCTCCTGGAGGCCCCAGAGCTGAGAAGGAGGGGGGGGGGCACAGCGCAGGAAGGGGGGAAAGTGGGCACAGAGCGGCGGGGAGGGGGGGGGAAGCCTCCCTCACCTAGGGCCCCCCCTTCCGTGCTCCCCACCCCTCCAGAAGTGCAGCCAGCCAGCCAGCGGAACGGCTTACCGGGAGCGATAGTGTTGTGTGCCGCTGGTCTGGTCTTCTGCACTGATTGTCCAATCACGCTCTCGCAGTACTTCCTGTGAGAGCATGATTGGACAGTGCAGTGCAGGCAGGGCCGGAGCTACCATAGGAAAAAATAGGCAATTGCCCCAGGGCCCCAGAGCCTGTAGGGGCCCCCAAGTTGTCCTTCCCCATCTTAACTGTTGCTCCCCAGGGATTCTGCAGAGTCTGTTAAGTTGGGAGGTGATTGGGGGAGGGTCAGCAGCCAACTCGGGCCCAGGAGGGAAATTTAGCTGCAACAAAGGGCCTCTAATGACGCTATTTGGTCGGGGGGTGTCTGTTGGGGGGCCCCCAGGCTAATTTTGCCCTAGGGCCCAATTGTTACTTGAACCGGCCCTGAGTGCAGGAGACAGAGACTAGCAGCGGCACGCAGAGCTCTTCTCTCGGTAAGTGATTTCCGCTCGCTGCCGCTGCTGGCTGCAATTTTGGAGGGGGGAGGAGCGCGGAAGGGGGGCCCTAGGTGAGGGGGGGGGGAGGCTTCCCTCCCTCCCCACCTCTCTGTGCCCACTGCCCCCCCTTCCAGCATGGGGACACTGTCTGAGACCTGCCTACCTAACTGGGGGGAGCGCGGAAGGGGGGGCCCTAGGTGAGAAGGGGAGGCTTCCCCCCTCCCCGCTGCTCTGTGCCCACTGCCCCCCCTTCCAGCATGGGGGCGCCCACTAACTGGGGACCTGCCTTTGTGGGGATATTTCCCGCCAATCTGACTGCATTTTGTGGGGTTATCTGCTGCCAATCTAATTGCATTTTGTGGGGATATCTGCTGCCAATCGAATTGCATTTTGTGGGGATATCTGCCGCCAATCTGATTGCATTTTGTGGGGATATCTGCCGCCAATCTGATTGCATTTTGTGGGGATATCTGCCGCCAATCTGATTGTATTTTGTTGGGAAATCTGCCGCCAATATGATTGCATTTTGTGGGGATATCTGCTGCCAATCTAATTTCATTTTGTGGGGATATCTGCCGCCAATCTGATTGTATTTTGTGGGGAAATCTGCCGCCAATCTGATTGCATTTTGTGGGGATATCTGCCGCCAATCTGATTGTATTTTGTTGGGAAATCTGCCGCCAATCTGATTGCATTTTGTGGGGAAATCTGCCGCCAATCTGATTGCATTTTGTGGGGATATCTGCCGCCAATCTGATTGTATTTTGTTGGGAAATCTGTCGCCAACCTGATTGCATTTTGTGGAGATATCTGCCGCCAATCTGATTGCATTTTGTGGGGATATCTGCCGCCAATCTGATTGTATTTTGTTGGGAAATCTGCCGCCAATCTGATTGCATTTTGTGGGGATATCTGCCGCCAATCTGATTGCATTTTGTGGGGATATCTGCCGCCAATCTGATTGTAGTTTGTTGGGAAATCTGTCGCCAACCTGATTGCATTTTGTGGGGATATCTGCCGCCAATCTGATTGTATTTTGTTGGGAAATCTGCCGCCAATCTGATTGCATTTTGTGGGGATATCTGCCGCCAATCTGATTGCATTTTGTGGGGATATCTGCCGCCAATCTGATTGTAGTTTGTTGGGAAATCTGTCGCCAACCTGATTGCATTTTGTGGGGATATCTGCCGCCAATCTGATTGTATTTTGTTGGGAAATCTGCCGCCAATCTGATTGCATTTTGTGGGGATATCTGCCGGCAATCTGATTGTATTTTGTTGGGAAATCTGTCGCCAACCTGATTGCATTTTGTGGGGAAATCTGTCGCCAACCTGATTGCATTTTGTGGGGATATCTGCCGCCAATCTGATTGTATTTTGTGGGGAAATCTGCCGCCAATCTGATTGCACTTTGTAGGGAAATCTGCTGCCATTTGACTACTTGATGAATTATCATGAGGCATGTAACTACTTGATTATTTTTATTTAAAATGTATCTGGTCGGACCTAATCTCTGTGAATAACACCGCTACTTATCCTGTGTTTTTTTTTTTAAGTCTGCCCATGACTCATCATGACCGCGCCCATGCTCCAGTGCGTGGACATGTCCTTATTGGAGACTGTCCTCAGATGTGCTCACAATCTATTCCCTACCATAATCATGCAACATTTTTAGAGTACATGGGTATGTGAGCCCAAAATGGGGGGGGGGGGGGGGTGATTGAGGGGGGGAGAGGGCTTGGGTTGATTGGGGGAGGGTGTTTGGGGTGCTCGGGGGGGCCCAGGCTGAAACTTTCTTGGTGGGCCCTTGGTGTCCCAGGCCGACCCTGGCCTTGGGTACACTTTAAAGCAGACATGGGCAAACTTGGCCCTCCAGCTGTTAAGGAACTACAAGTCCCACAATGCATTGCAGGAGTCTGACAGCCACAGTCATGACTCATAAAGGCAAATGCATTGTGGGACTTGTAGTTCCGTAACAGCTGGAGGGCCGAGTTTGCCCATGCCTGCTTTAAAGGGAAGCTCAAGTCTGTAAAAAAAGCAAGTTTAACTTAACTGGGCTTCTCCAGCCACCCTGTGCCCACACCGGGACAAACCGATCCTCCGGTCCCCAGCAGTGTGCTAGTTTAGTTTCCGCGAACAGAGCCACTGCTAGACCATAACCGTGCGAGTCCTTGATCACACTCCCGTCGACCGGAGCGTCCTGTGCATGTGCACTGCAGTACAAGAAAATCTCCCAGTGCTAGGAGCTTGATTGAGGACACGGGCGGCCAGGGCCATGCAGGCGCAGTGCCAGCAACTGGCTCTGTTGGCGGAAATAAAACTAGCTTGCTGTGGGGAACCAGAGGATCAGTTTGGCTCGGCGCGGGCAAAGGGCGGCTGCAGAAGCCCCAGGTCATTTAAACTTGCTTTTAACCAAGAATTGAACTTCATCCCAATCAGTAGCTGATACCCCTTTTTACATGAGAAATCATTTCCTTTCCTTTTCACAAACAGATCATCAGGGGGCTCTATATGGCTGATATTGTAGTGAAACCCCTCCTACAGTGTGATGGCAGGACCATGGTCCTGACAGTTTCCTGTCTGTGAACCTCAATGCATTCTGGGAAATAACAGCTGTTCATAACTGCCAAAAAAGCAAGCAACATCTCCTTCCACTGACATCACTTGCCAGCAGTAAAAATTTCACTGTGTGACAAATGTCAGCATGTAAATCAGGGAGAGGAAAGATTTTACAATGGGCAAACACTGACTAAATCATTTATAAATAATTATTGTAAAAATTAAGCTTTTTTTAGTTAATTTTTTTACACTGGAGTTCCTCTTTAAAGAGAACCTGTACTGAGTAAAATTATTTAAAATAAACACATGAGGTAACTTCAAATGAACATTACATAGTTACCTTGCCATCAGTTCCTCTCAGAAGCTCACCATTTTCTTCTGACAATAATCCCTTCCAGTTCTGACAACATTTTGTCAGAACTGAAATATATCAGTTGCTGTCAGTTATATATCAGTTGCTGTCAGTTACAGCTGAGAGGAGAACTGATGTGTCCATGTTTCCCTATGGCTCAAGTGGCGATGTTACAGTTTAACTGTGTGCTGACCAGAAAGCTGTTATGGAGTAATGGCCATTTTCAATATGGAGGACGGAGAATTCTCTTGATCACAGTGGACAAACAGGACGCAGGAGAGGAGAAAGAGATTGATAAGTAGAGTACACGGGAGGTAAGTATGACTTGTGTATGTTTATTTTGGCTTTTAATTTCAGTTCAGGTTTTCTTTAAGGGGCCAGAGATTGCTGGTACTGAAGTGATGGTTAATATACTGTAAATGTTAATTCTATCATTTAAATTGATTTAATTCTTCCTTTAAAATGTGTGATGATAGAAACAACCAGTGTGGTTTGATTTTTAAAATGACATATTCTGCTTATTTATTTTTAGTGGTATGCAGGGCTGGGGGTGTGGTGGGGGCGTGCTTAGAGGTGTGGCAGGGGCCGGCCTGGAAGTGTCCCTGTTTCTCATCTCAGAAAGTTGGGAGGTATGCTAATATGCGTACAGAGAGTTACATTTAACTTCCCGATACTGATGCATATTCAGAGCGAATCTGCGGCTGCTCATGTGAGCCGCGGCCAGCCGATCACCAGCGGAACTTCTTGGCACGGATTATTAAAAGGTAAATAAACACACGGAGCCCCCACGATTTGATTAATTTTGTCTCCCTCTTTCTCATTTACAGTTCCCACTCTTGTATCTTGCTTAGCTACGTCTTGTTTGACAATACAATAGTTACTCCCCCTCGGTTGCCATGGTGACAGGGATTGCAAGTGGCGTGATCCGCATTTGAAACTTTCGTTTTCAAAAGAACAACATGAGAAGGGCTGTTGTGTGCGGCTCGAGTGCAAAACGTGCATTTTGATAAGGGATGAATTAGTGTTTCCAGTGAAGTCCACTCCACGGCAGAAGCGGTTTACTCTCCCCAGATTGCTGTTTATAGATGGATGCGTTTTTGTATTTGTTTGTTTGTGTTTTACATTTCTGCAGTAGCTGAAAAGGTGGATCTCTGCAGGGAATCCTACAAATGTCTTCTTCTGGCTTAATACAGGTTATACTAAACTTTAAAGTACTGCTTATAAATACTTAAACAAAAAGAAAGCTCAGAGGTTATTTCGCTAGTGTAGATCAATGCCTTTAATCTCAGGGTTTCCTTTAAAATCTAAATGTGTATAAATTTGTAATTTAAAATAAACCTGAGGGAAAAAAAAAAAATAAATACAGCAGAGTCCCAGTTATCCAGAATTCAGGCAAGTCTCAACTAACCGGCATGACTTGATGGTTAACAGGGACCTTTTTGTAGGGGCTTTTTGGGGATGCTGGCAGGCTGTAAAATACTTACCGAGCCTCCAGTGGGTCTGGCAGCTTCCCTGTACCTCCTCGTGGGCTTCTATCGGCTTCTAGCGGCTTCTGGCGTCCATGTGCGGAAGCTGGCATGTCATTTGAATCGAGGCAGGTTAGTTAACATGCCGGCTTGCTGGAAGCCGCTAGGAGCCCGCAAGGAGGCACAGGAAGGCTACTAGACGTCGCTGGAGGCCTGGTAAGTATTTCGAGGGGGGGGAGGGGGGATTGTGCTATTTCGGCCAGATGCTCAAGCAACCGTCAAGCACATGTATCTGGCATTAAGCGATCCCTGCTGGTACCAGACACTGGGGGCTCTGCTGTATAGTCATCTTGATAAGAATATTATTGGTAGTAACAACAACAGAATTACTTTAAACCGCAGTATAGTAAAGCAACCTCAAGATGTCACTGTCTGTCGAATGATGTGAAGATCTCTGTGGTATTGTGATTTCCTGTATTCACTCTGTGTTCCTCTCTGTTCTAATGGCCCATACTCACGGGCTGCAAATGTGGCCTGTCGCCAGCACACGTGAGCGTGTGCGCGACAGGCCGGCGACAGCTCGTCGCCAGGTCCCTCCGCATACACACGGCGGAGGGACCTGGCAACTAATCCGGCGGAAGCTGTCGCTGTTGTTCCTCCCCCTGCCGGAAGTTGATGGTATTCCCTGGGTGTCGCTGTTGCTAGTCCGCATACTCACGCGGACTAGCGACAGCTGCGGCGGAGATGCGGTGGCAACTGTCGCCGGGCGATTGACCGCGCCAATCGCCTGGCGACAGCAGTGACGAGCGACGGTTCGGGGTGCGCGCCTGTGCAATGGCTCATACTCACGGGCGACCTGTCGCCGCACCACGCACGCGCCGCGTGTTGCGGCGACATTTGTAGCGCGTGAGTATGGGCCATAAGTGAGCTGAATTTCCTGGTAGTGGTATATGATTTACAATAATGCTCTTGCACAAACTGTAGGCCTGCACTGCTTACTATTCCCCCTCTGAGTTGTATCAACTTGGGGAGAGTTGCATGTAATTCGGGCACTGGCTATTGCTGGCGGTCAAATTACTCTTTTTTTTTTAGTTATTCTTGTAGCGTCCGGCTGAAACTCAAATCAGGTGCATATCGCTGGTGTCAAGATCAGCTGCCTCGCTCCAGACACCTCCAGGCTTCTTATTGCGTTCGTCCTCCCCTCTGTCTTGCCGCTGTTGCTCCCGTTCATTTTCACATAAATGTTTTGAAGTCAATGAGGCATTAGAGAACAAATTGCCGCAAACAAAATGCACATTTTCGCATAATTGCATTAAGGCATAAGTGCATGAGAAAGTTATAT